>NC_086101.1:112833464-113078464 GCF_963921235.1 Mobula hypostoma
GCACATGGCCCTGCTCAGAGGCTAAGCAGGTGCTACACTTCGTCTAAGGCTAGCAGAGGGAAGGAGTGCCTTCCACCTCCTTTGGTGGAGACATATCTCCACCCCGCCACCCAGCCACCCAGGATAATACTTAAACCGATTTAATAGCCTCAGCTGGATATAAAATTACTGCATCAGTCTTACCTAATATTTAGCATCGTCAAAATAAAAACAAATAAGGTTGTTTATTGTCATTCTTCAGGACACTAGTGTAAAGGAGAATGAAATGATTGTTACTCCAGATCTGATGCAGCATAATAAGCAGAAAGAGCACAAGACACTATAAATATAAAAGCAATCTTATAAAGCACAATGTACAAGCAACTCTTTGGGCGTGGCCATATATACAGTACATAAGACTAGCTCATAGAGCAGGTGTTGGGGCTGGAGGTGAGGGACGGGCTGGTTCAGATCGTTGCTCCGCGAGGTTTACTCGTCTCTGCACTGAACTGAGACTGTGGCCTACAACTAACCAGCTTCTGATTCAGCTGTGGATTCATTTTTGTGACTCTTCAGTTCTGACCAGAACCAGGTTTAATATCACCAGCATATGTTGTGGAATTTGTTAACTTTGTGGCAGCAGTACAATGCAATGGGAAGATAGTGTCAAAGAAGCTTATGAGAGGAAAAAGACCAAGTACTCTGAACTGGCAACTGAAGCTGCCCAGAGTGGCTGAAAGACCAAGATTTTCCCTGTAGAAGTGGGATGCAGGGTATTCGTTGCTACATCTACGACCAGTCTATTGAAGAAGATGGGGCTGAGGGGTCACTCCCTCCAACAAGCAATCAAGTCCTTGTCAAATACAGCAGAAGTTAGCAGCAATTGGATTTGGATTAAAAGGAAAGACAACAACTGGGCTGCAAGATGAAGACAGGAGGATGTGGAACTGACGACTCACACCAAAGTTGCAGTCTACAGGGCCTGCGGCCTCAGCACACTGCTTTACAGCAGTGAGACCTGGAGCCTCTACTACAGACAAGAGTGGCGCCTCAACGCCTTCCACCTTCGCAGCCCGAGACACATCCTGGACATCACATGGACTGACTGAGTCACCAACAATGAGGTCCTGGCCCGTGCTCAGATACCCAGCCTCTTCACCCTGCTCCAACAACGCCGTCTCCGCTGGCTGGGCCACATACACCTCATGTCAGACGGGAGGATCCCGAAAGACCTGCTGTACGGGGAACTGGCCTCCGGCAAGAGAGCACAAGGGTGGGCAGCCCTGTTACATGTCTCAAGGAGATCTGTGATTTTTTTTTGTCAGAATGATGTAATGGTCTTTTGGAGGTCACCTGATGTAATTTTCCCACCGATGTGAGGTCACGTGATGACATGTGCACCACGGGTATATAAGGGAAGACCTCAGATGACGCAGTTTAGACTTAAGTTTTTAGATTTCCAGCTAGAACGTACTGTGTCTCCGTTTCTGTTGCGTATTTGTTTTTATGACGCAGTTTCATTTTTAAAACGGTTGTTACGTTCTGTTGCAAGGTACAATAGTGCTGGATTGGCAATTTTTGCTAGATGTGTTGATGTACCTTATTCCAGCAGTAGTACGGGGCAGTGAAGACTTTATCGAAGTACAGGACCTGAAGGATTAAGAGGAGTCGGTATTGTTTGGCAGTTTAACAAAGGATTGATGTTATTGAGTCTTCGTTGAAGGAGTAGTGACCTGCATCGAAGATAACTCTTGCCAAAAGAGTGAGAAGTTCATGCAGGATTTGCTCTGTAGAAGAATTTAAGGTCAGTTGTATTAAACTGTTTATTTTCGGCATCGTGAATCCTGTGGACAGAGCCAGCAGGAGAGTTGCGTCTATGAAGAAATTCTTCTCCAGAGAAGTCTCTCCCAATTGAACGTATAAATCTGTTAGACTTTCGAATTTACCATTTTAAGAACTATATCTGACTTTACCACTTTAAGAACTGTTTTCACATTTAACGCTTTAACAACCAGTGCCGAGTGACGATTTGTTGAAGGGCTGCATAACGGTTAACTTCGGTTAAGGTTTTTGTTTGTTTTTTTTATCGTTTGTCCGTGTTTAATAAATGTTTGGTTAAAAGAGGAGAGGAGAAGCTGAGGCTTGCTACTGAAGAAAAGCGCACTCGTCGGAAAAACAACACCAGGACAACACTGGAGGACAGTGCCTTCAAGTGCAGTCGCTGCAGCCGAGACTATCAGTCCCGTGTGGGCCTCTACAGCCACAACAAATGCTGCTCTAACACGACTGAAGCAAGACTTTCCAGGCGCAGATCCATGGTCTCGTGAGAATAGAACTGAGGGGTGTGTATCTGGGATGCCAGGTAGCACCATTGAGCCCTCTGGAGATGTCGTGGGCTTATCAACCAAACGTGAAAGAAGGAGGGTGCCCACCTGATGACCCTGATGACATACCTACCCTCCCTCTTTGTCACCACTCCAAGCCCACTGCCAACATCGAGAGTGCCAACTTACCATAGGGATTGAAACATCAGGTCCTAGCAGCTCTACTGCTCTACATACAATACATAATAATAGGGAGAAAAAAAACTGAATTCCAGAAAGCATATTTGTTTGTGTGTACATATATGTTAAATTAAATAAGTTGTGCAAAAATAGAAACAAAAAGTAGTGAGGTAGTGTTCATGGGTTCAATGTCCATTCAGAAATCACATGGCAGAGGAGAAGAAGCTGTTCCTGAATCGCTGAGTGTGTGCCTTCAGGCTCCTGTACCTTCTCCCTGATGGCAGCAATGAGAACAAGGCATGACCTGGGTGGTGGAAGTCCTTGGTGATGTATGCCACCTTTCTAAGGCATCACTCCTGGATGCCATGGAGGATAGTGCCTATGATTTTTTTTCTTTCCTCTGAAATGTGTGTGTTTTTAATGGGTTCTCTTGGGTTGCTTTGTTTCGTGGCTGCCTGTTAGGAACTGAGTCCCAAGGTGGTATAATGTATACATAAAATAATAGGCATCCATTAATCTCATGAGACCATGGATTTGCGCCTTGAAAGGTTTCCAGGGCGCAGGCCTGGGCAAGGTTGTATGGAAGACCGGCAGTTGCCCATGCTGCAAGTCTCCCCTCTCCATGCCACCGATGTTGTCCAAGGGAAGGGCATTAGGACCCATACAGCTTGGCACCGGTGTCGTCGCAGAGCACTGTGTGGTTGCCTTGCTCAAGGACACAATACTCTGCCTCAGCCGAGGCTCGAACTAGCGATCTTCAGATCACTAGACCGATGCCTTAACCACTTGGCCATGTGCCAACACAATGTATACATACTTCAATAACAAATGTATACAACTGCTTATTCCCTTCCATAGGTGCTGTCTGACCTGCTGAGTTCCTCCTGCACTTTGTGTGAATTCCCTAAGATTTCCAGCATTTTAACTTGCATGTAAGCTACTGGAAGTCAGAATGAAAAACCTCCAAACAGAGAGTAATAGGTATTTTGAAATTAGAAAACACTAAACTAAGCAGTACTGCTGTGACCCTCCAAGAGGACCACATCCTTGCCGTAGGGTTTGGGGGCGTGTGTGTCTCGATGACCTGGAGAGCGACGTTGGCTGGAGTCAGGGCTTTATGCTTTGGCTCTTGATAGGGTCACCCATGCCAAACAGGTCACAGGGCAGAGGCCAGACTAAGAGTGGTCCACCGGTCCTCCAGGTTCAGGGGTTCAGGTCAGGGTAAACAACCCTGACCGGTCAAACAAAATTGTGATCGAAACAGCAACGAGGAATACTTCTACATCTTAGAATTAGAATTTTTTTCTTACATTCATTTCACAACATGAGGGAGTATAAACCTTTATGTTGCAACGCCGTCATAATGGATGAGCAGTAAGGAAGGGAAACGTGGGACGGTATTGCTCAAACACTAAGATTATATACATAATTGTTTTGTATACTTGTGTGTACAGTCAGATATGGAATCAGATCAATGTGTATTGATAGATCTGATGGCCTGGTGAAGGAAGCTGTCCCGTAATGCTGCGGTACCATTTGCCAGACTGAAGCAGCTGAAACTGTTTGTGGTTTGTGGTGGCTGGAGTTCCTGATGATCCTCCAGGACATTTTTAAGCATCTGTAGCTGTAGGTGTCCTGAACAGAGGGAAGTTCACATCCACAGATACTCTGTGCTGTCCACACCACTCTCTGCAGTGCCCTGTGATTGAGGGTACTACAGTTCCCGTACCAGGCGATGACACAGCCAGTCAGGATGCTCTCGATGGTGCCCCTGTAGAAAGTCCTGAGGATCTGGGGACTCATGGCAAACTTCTTCAGCCATCTAAGGTGAAAGTGGTACTGTTGTGCTTTTTTCACCACACAGACAGTATGTACAGACCAAGTGAGATCCTCGGTGATGTGTATACCGAGGAAATTGAAACTACTCACCCTCTCAACTACAGTCCCATTGAATTCAATAGGGGCTAGTTTGTCTCCGTTCCTCCTGTAATCCATGATAAACTCCTTCATTTTTTCAACATTGAGGGAGAGGTTGTTTTCTTGGCACCACTGTGTCAGGGCATTGACTTCTCCCTGCAGGGTTTCTCATCATTGTTGGAAATAAGGTTTATCAATGTTGCGTCATCTGCAAATTTGATCAGCAGATTGGAGCTGTTCATGGCAACACAGTCGTGGTGTATAGGGAGTTGAGGAGGGGGCTCAGGACACAGGCCTGGAGGCTCCTGTGTTGAGGGTCAGAGGGGCAGAGGTGAGGGATCACTCTTACCAGTGATCTGACAGAAAGTCCAGGATCCAGCTGCACAAGGCGAGGTGCAGGCCGAAAACTTCTGTGTCTCCATCCAGCACTTGCATGACGGACGGTAGTGAAAACTAAGAGGAAGTTACTGACATGATGAAGGAAGCCTTGAACACCACCAGAGATGGAGGACCTTCATTGCTGCCCTAAACACCAGCAGCATAATGGGCAGTACGTATGTACTGCTACAATGCTGGTTCCCCAGATATCTTGATGTAAACCCATCATTATGCAAGTGGAAACTATCATACAAGTGTAAACACCACCCCTCCCTACTCTCTTTTCCACATTGTACCCTCCGTGATTCCTTTATCCATTTGCCACTTCCCACTAATCTTCTTCCCGGCACTTATATCTGCAAGTGGAAAAAATGGTCCACCTGCCCATTTACCTCCATTCAGGGCCCCAAAACAGATGTTCTGTTGGGGTCATCTGGTGATCCCAATGTGACAATGTGGTGAGACCCGACATAGATTTGGGGGAGGGGGCACGTTGTCGAGCCCCTTCATTACATCCACAAAAAGCAGGATCTTCCACTATTGTGCGTGTTGTGCAAGACCCACCTCTTTCATTATGTCTGTTCTATTTCATACATTCAATGGTCACTTTATTAGGTTATATAAGTTCCTCCTGTATTTAATAAAGTAGCCAATGAGTGTACATGGTCTTCTGCTGCTGTAGCCCATCCACCTCAAGGTTAGACATGATGTGCATTCAGAGATGCTCTTCTGCACGCCACTGTTGTAACATGTGGTTATTTGAGTTACCGTCGCCTTCCTGTCAGCTTGAACCAGTCTGGCCATTCTCCTCTGACCTCTCTCATTAACAAGGCATTTTTGCCCACAGAATTGCTGCTCACTGAATTTATTTTTTTTGGTTTTCACACCATTCGCTGTAAACTCTAGAGCAGGAGTTCCCAACCTTTCTTGTGCCATGGAGCCTTACCATTAACCAAGGGGTCTGTGGACCCCAGATTGGGAACCCCTACTCCAGAGACTATTGTGCCTGAAAATTACGGGAGACAAGCAGTTTCTCAGATACTCAAACCACCATGTCGACCACCAAAAGTCATTCCATGGTCAAAATCACTTAAATCACATTTTCTCCTCCATTCTGGTGTTTGATCTGAACAACAACTGAACCTCTTGATCATCTCTGCAAGTTTTTATGCATTGAGTTGCTCAAAGTCAAAGTTCAAAGTAAGTTTTATTATCAAAGTGCACGTATGTCACCATATACAACCCTGTGATCCATTTTCCTGCAGGCATTCTCAGCAAATCTGTAGAATACTAAGCATAACAGGGTCAATAAAAGATCAACCAGAGTGCAGAAGACAACAAACTGTGCAAGCACAAATATAAATAAATAGCAATAAATAATGAGAACATGAGATAAAGAGTCCTTAAAATGAGATCATTGGTTGTGGCAACAGCTCAATCAATGGGCAGATGAGTGTAGTTATCCCCTTTTATTCAAGAGCCTGATGGTTGAGGGGTAGTAACTGTTCCTGAACCTGGTCTCCCCTACGATCATTCTGAGCACCGGTGCCCCACAAGGCTGTGTAATCAGCCCCCTGCTGTACTCACTGTACACCCATGATTGTGTAGCCAAGTTTCCATCAAACTCAATATATAAGTTTGCTGATGACACAGCAATTGTAGGCCGTATCTCGGGTAATGATGAGTTTGAGTACAGAGAGGAAATTAAGAACCTGGTGGCATGGTGCAAAGACAATAACTTATCCCTCAACATCAGCAATCAAAGGAATTGGTTGTTGACTTCAGAAGGAGTAGCGGACCGCACGACCCAATTTACATTGGTGGTGTGCAAGTGGAACAGGTCAAAAGCTTTAAGTTCCTCGGGGTCAATATCACAAATGACCTGACTTGGTCCAACCAAGCAGAGTCCACTGCCAAGAAGGCCCTCCAGCACCTTTACTTCCTGAGAAAACTAAAGAAATTTGGCCTGTCCCCTAAGACCCTCACTAAATTTTATAGATGCACCGTAGAAAGCATTCTTCCAGGGTGCATCACAATCTGGTATGGAAATTGTCCTGTCCAAGACCGGAAGAAGCTGCAGAAGATCATGAACACGGCGCAGCACATCACACAAACCAATCTTCAGTCCTTGGACTCACTTTACACCGCACGCTGTCGGAGCAGTGCTGCCAGGATAATCAAGGACACGATCCACCCAGCCAACACACTTTTCGTCCCTCTTTCCTCCGGGAGAACGTTCAGGAGCTTGAAGACTCGTGCAGCCAGATTTGGGAACAGCTTCTTTCCAACTGTGATAAGACTGCTGAACGGATCCTGACCCGGATCTGGGCCGTACCCTCTGGACCTGACTCTCGGTTTTTTTTGCACTACCTTACTTTCCATTTTTCTATTTTCTATTTATTATTTATAATTTAAATTTTTAATATTTACTATTGATTTGTAATCCAGGGAGTGGGAAACGCAGAATCAAATATTGCTGTGATGATTGTACGCTCTAGCATCAATTGTTTGGCGACAATAAAGTATAAAGTATAACCTGGGTGGTGGGGATCTCTGTTGATTGATGCTGCTTTCCTATGACGACATTTCATGTAGATGTGCTCAATGGTTGGGAGTGCTTTAACCGTGATATACTGGGCCAAACCCACTACCTTTTGCAGGATTTTCTGTTCAAAGACATTGTAGTTTCCATACCAAGCCATGATGCAGACAGTCAATATACTCTCCACTACACATCTCTAGAAGTTTGTCAAAATTTAAGATGTCACACCGAATGTCCGCAGACTCCTAATGAGCACTCCCGTACTGACTTCACAATTGCACTTATGTGTTGGGTTCTGGACAGATCCATGAAACAGTAACAGCCAGGAATTTAAAGTCATTAATCCTCTCCAGGCCCAGAGCCATCAACTGCTCTTCATATGACAAGCCTTTCAATCCCAGAATATGAATAGGAATAGGAATGATGAATAACTCATCAGTTAATAACTCATCAGGGGTGATTGATTGTTATTAACTTCAAACTTTCTGCTTAATCACTCAGAGTTGGAACTGCACGTGCATGTAACAAGAGCCGTATAACTCATCTCGTTCTACCTTGGGCCGCAAACTTATCAACCACCCCTGCTGTGGACACTTTCTGGAGGTCCAAGATCCGTATGCTCCATGACCGCTGGACTGAGTGTGTAAATGTAGGAGGGGACTATGTTGAAAAATAAATGTGCTAGGTTGTCTAAAATTGACTCCTTCTACCTTAGGCGACAAACTTATCAATCACCCCTCATATTCTATCTGACACTTCTTCGCCCATTCTCCTAATCTATTTAAATCCTTCCTCAAAACTACCTGTTCCTTCATCCATCTTTGTTTCATCCAAAAATTTTGCCACAAAGCCATTACTGCCTTTATCCAAGTCATTGATATGTATTTCGTAAGAAGAAGTGGTCCCAGCACAGACCCCTCTGTACAGGAATCTACAAGTGAGGAAATCCAGGATCCAATAGCACAAGGTGGCATTGAGGCTGAGGTCCTGGAGCTTATTGGTTAGTTTTGGAATTGAACGCTGAGCTGTAGTCAATAAAGAACATCCTGATGTATGGACCTTTGCTGTCCTGTTGCTCCTGGATTGAGAGAAGACTGTGGGCATGTTGCTCTGGTAGGCAAACTGGAGCGGATCCAAGTCACCCCTCAGGCAGGAGCTGATATGTTTCATCACCGGCCTCTCAAAATACTTCATCACTGTGGATGTAAGAGCGACTGCCATGTGATTGGCTGATTAGATATTTGAATTACAGATAGATAGATATACTTTATTGATCCCGAGGGAAATTGGGTTTCGTTACAGCCACACCAACCAAGAATAGAGCATAAATATAGCAATACAAAAACCACAAACACTCAAACAAAAAAATGCAAACTATGCCAGATGGAAAAAAGTCCAGGACCAGTCGATTGGCTCAGGGTGTCTGACCCTCCACGGGAGGAGCTGCAGGTTCAGTGCCGCCCGGTGTTGAATCTCGGTGGAATGTGGCCGAAGTCCAACAGTAAAAAGTTGAATATCCAGTCTACAAACACGTTCCTCGATCGTAATATAACCCGGATTGCACCATCTGTTGTTAACCAGAACAGTAAGCACCCAACTCCTTTATGCTTACCGCTCTCAGTGCACTTCCGGTCAGCCGGAATGGTCTGGAAGCTGTCCATGGAAAAGTTTTGATTGGGTATGTCCTCGTGCAGCCCCGTTCCAGTGAAACACGTAACACTGCACTCCCGAAATGTTCTCTGACGCCTGGCTAGCACCATGAACTCGTCCATTTTATTACCCATTGAACTCCTCTTCTCCATAAGTCTCTGTTGTCTCGATCTGGTCCTCTTTCCTCGACTTTGTGATCCCCCTCTGCATCCTCTGTGTGTTTTCCTCCAGATTTCAGCAGGGGTGTCCGCCTGTGCTCGCTAAACCGGCCGGCATTAGCACAAGCAGCTGGTCCCTGGAATGAACAATGCGATCATGCTTCTGTCCCGCGTGTCGCGATGTAACTATTTCCAGCACTAAAAACCCAAATAAAACTCTCTCTACCAGCATGTTAGAAAGGGTGCAGCTTTGACATGTTACCGTGAAAAAAAAATACAACAAAAATGCAAGTTAAAAAGTAAGAAGAAAAAAGTAAGAATCCGATCGGAACGACTGTAACAGGCTGCATGCACGACTGGCGCATGCGCACTAATTAACAAGCAGGTGTACAGGTTTACCTGATGAAACGGTTTGTACACATACAGAACAGACTCTATGAGTCAATTTGTCCCCTCCTGTTTCAGTTAAAACCCAGTTTGACTTAATTCTGGGTGGAGATTACATTGCACCAGGCACAAATATTTGAGCAATCTGTCCCGAAACATGTTCAGGCTTGGAGCTTGCAGCTAAAATTCCCAAGATCGGCACCAATAAGTCAACAGTTGTGGCTTTGCTTTCAGTTCCATGCAGCAGTCTAGCTGTCTTCAGAATCAGAATCAGATTTAATATCACCAGCATATTAAGCTGTTCCCGAATCACTGAGTGTGTGCCTTCAGGTTCCTGTACCTCCTTCCTGATCGTAGCAGTGAGAGCAGGGCATGTCCTGGGTGACGGGGGTCCTTAATGTCAGACGCTGCCATTCTGAGGCACCGCTCCTTAAAGATGTCTTGGATACTAAGGAGGTTAGTGCCCAAGATGGACTGACTGATTTTACAATTTTCTGCAGCTCACCCTCACCCCCCCCACCCCCATACCAGGCGGTGAAGCAGCCTGTCAGAATGCTCTCCACGCTATATCTGTAGAAATTCTTCAAGTGTTTTAGGTGACACAAACAAATATTGCAACACCATCTTGAACTTCTCTAAAAGCAACACTGGTGACTGAATGCAGAGGACTGGTTTAAAAAAAAGGGAATTGATTGTGGACTTCAAGGAAGGGAAAGTCAAAGGAACACACACAGTCCTCATCAATTGGAGAGCGTGATCAGCTTTAAGTTCCTGGGTTTCAACATATCTGAGCCCAGCATATTGATGCAATTGCAAAGATTACCTGGGCCTCTGTATCTCTCACTCCAACTGGAGCCTTGACTTCCTCATTGTGAAACCATGCTCAATGCGCATCAGAAATAATATCTCCTCACTGACAATCAACATTGGCACACCTCAAGGACATATGCTTAGCCCACTAATCTACTCTCTCTATACCCATGACTGTGTGGCTAGGCACAGCTCAAATGCCAGATATAAATTTGCTGATGACACAACCATTACTGCTAGAGTTTTGCCAGCTAACAACACAACCAAGGGCTTCATCCTTCAGACAGCTCACAAAATGATTTCTTTTACTTCTTCTTCTTCTTTCAATTATGATTCAATTACTCGAAGACAATAGGACCAAAAAGATATAGGAGCAGAACTAGGTCACCTGGCACATCATGGCTGATCCAATTTTCCTCTCAGTCCCAATCTCTTACCTTCTCCCTGTATGCCTTCATGCCCTGACCAATCAAACTCTGCCTTAAATATACATAAAGACTTCTTTCTAAAAGGATGCCCCTCTATTCTGAGGCTGTGTCCTCTGGTCTTGGATTCCCCCACCACAGTAAACGTCCTCTTCACATCCACTCTATCAAGGTCTTTCACCATCCCATAAGTTTCAATGAGGTCACCGCTCATTCTTCTGAATTCCAGTGATTACAGGCCAGAGCCATCAAACGCTCTTCATATGACAAGACAATCAATCCTGGAATCATTTTTGTGAACCTCCTTTGAACCCTCTCCAGTTTCAGCACATCTTTGCTAAGGGGCCCAAACCTGCTCACAATACTCCAAGTGAGGCCTCACCAGTGCTTTACAAAGTCTCAATATTACATCCTTGCTTTTATTTTCTAGTCCTGTGGAAATGAATGTTAACATTGCATTTGCCTTCCTCACCACAGACTCAACCTGCAAATTAATCCTGCACAAGGACTCTCAAGTCCCTTTGCATCTCAGTTGTTTTGCATTTTCTCTCCATTTAGAAAATAGTCAAAGCTTTAATTTCTTCTACCAAAGTGCATGACCATACACTTCCTGATACTGTATTCTATCCTCCATTACTTTGCCCATTCTCCTAATCTGTTTAACTTCTTTAGTACCTCTCTACTTCCTCAAAACTACCTGCTCCTCCACCTATCTTCATATCTTCTGCAAACTTTGCAACAAAGCCATCAATTCCATGATCTAAATCATTGACATATAACATAAAAGGAATTGGTCCCAACAGAAACCCCTGTGGAACACCACTAGTCACCGACAGCCCAGCCAGAAAAGGCTCCCTTTATTCCCACTCTTTGTCTCCTGCCAATCAGCCACTGCTTTATCCATTCTAGACACTTTCCTGTAATACCATGGGCTCACAGGTTGTTAAGCAGCCTCACGTGTGGCACCTTGTCAAAGGCCTTCTGAAATCCAAGTACACAACATCCACCAATTCTCTTTTGTCTATCCTGTTTGTTATTCCTTCAAAGAATTCCAACATATTTGTCAGGCAACATTTCCCTTGAGAAAACCATGCTGACTACAGCCTATTTTATCATGTGCCTCCAAATACCCTGAGACCTCATCCTTAATATCGACTCCAACATCTTTCCAACCACTGAGGTCAGATTAACTGGTCTATAGTTTCTTCTGCCTCTTTCTTTCTTGAAGAGTAGAGTGACATTTTCAATTTTCCAGTTTTCCAGAACCATTCCAGAATCTCGTGATTCTTGAAAGATCATTACTAATGCCTCCATGATCTCTTCAGCCGTCTCTTTCAGAACTCTGAGGTGTACACCATCAGACTGGGTGACTTATCTACCTTCAGACCTTTCAGTTTCCCGAAAACTTTCTCTCAAGTAATGGTAACTTCAGACACTTCATGACCCCTGACACTTGGAACTTCCACCATACTGCTAGTGTCTTCCACAGTGAAGACTGATACAAAATACTTATTAAGTTCACCCACCATTTCCTTGTCCCTTATTACTACATCCCAGGCATTGTTTTCCAGTGATCTGATATCCAGCAGTCCTATATCCACTCTCACCTACCTTTTACACTTTATGTAGCTGAAGAAACTTTAGGTGTCCTCTATTGGAGCCTATGATCTACATTTTGTTTTTGGGCCAATTGTGCAATCTGACGCTTTACTGTTTCCGAGGGAGTTCGATGAGGTTTCAAGCGAAGTGTGGAGCCTAGAGGCCAAGAAGCCTGGAGAGCCCATGATCGACTCCATTTCTGGCCGATCAAAGCTTCGAAGACGATTGAAATCAACAAGAGCGGAAGGCAACTGTGTGTTCAGCGTTGTCTTCATTTGAACGGCCTCTCACTTTCTAGTCACTGGGTGTTCAGCATGGTCTTCATTTGAATGGCCCCTCTCTCACTTTCTAGTCCTGGAGGAAGGTGCCTGTGTTTGACCGGTCTCTCTCTTGCTCTCACTCATTGCTGCCAAAACCTTGGGTCTTGGGCGAGGTTTAATTGATGCGGTTTGTGGATTGGAATCTGTAATCATTTTATGACATGTTTCTTGTTGGTAGTTGCTACTTTTTTTGTTGCTATTTTGTGTGATTTCAATCAGGGCGGACTGCCCCTGTGGCCTGCAGTCAACAAACGATAGTGTTAAATTGAACTGAACTGAGTTGAGCTGAAACTGAACATTCCTGGATTGTTTTGTTGACCTTGTGGTTGGATGTTTTACATTCCGTGTTTTTTGCCATCTGCATGATTTGTTTTTTTTTGCACATTGAATTTTGATATTTTTCTTCGAAATGGTATCCACGGTTGTCCTTGTTTCGTGGCTGTGTGGGGAGACAAAATCTCATACATACTTTAATAATAAATGTACTTTGAAAGTTTGAATCAGATGGGTGACAAGGAGGCATACAAGAGTGGGATAGATCAGCTGATTGAGTGGTGTCGCAACAACAACTTTGTACTCCACGTTTGCAAGACCAAGAAATTGATTGTGGACTTCAGGAAGGGTAGTCGAGGGAACACACACTGGTCCTCACAGAGGGGTGAGCAATTTCAAGTTCCTGGGTGTCAACATCTCTGAAGATCTTCCACGGCCCAACATGTTGATGAAATTACGAAGGAGGAACAGCAGCGGCTATATTTCACTAGGAGTTTGAGGAGATTTGGTATGTGAAAGACTCTAACAAATTTCAGCAGGGAGCATTCTAACTGGTCACATCACCGTCTGGTATGGAAGGGCCACCCCGCAGGATCAGAGGGTTTCAAACTCAGCCAACTCCATCATGGGCACGAACCTCATGAGGACACCTCCATAAGGGCAATGCTTCATAAAGGTGGCATCCATCATTAAGACTAGCATCACCCAGGACCTGCCCTCTTCTCATCACCACCACCAGGGAGGAGGTACAAGCAGCCTGAAGACACTCACTCAATGGTTTAAGAACAGCTTCTTTCCCTCACCCGTCAGATTTCTACCTCACTATTTTTGCTCTCTTTTTTATATGAATTAGACAATACTGTGCAGAAGTCTAAGGCACATACCTGTATATATAGCTAGGGTGCCTAAGAGCTTTGCACAGTACTATAGTAGCTTTATGTATTGCACTGTACTGCTGCACAAGAAACGAATTTCATGACACAGGTCAGTGATGATAAACCTGATTCTGATATGGGTCACTATTGTGGACTGAGAGTGGGAAGGAAGGGGGCAGGGAGAGAGGAATCATGGTTGGGAAAAGGGGAAGGGAGAGCGGACGGAGTGGGAAGCACCACAGAAAAGTTCTATAATGATCAATAAACCAATTGTTTGGAATCAAATGACCTGGTCTGGTGTCCCAGGACGGGGTGTCCCCCTACCTATGCCACCCCCACCTGACACTCCTTCTCTGCCACATCCCTCCCACAGCGCTCTGTCCTCACCATTTCCAACATTCTTTGCTCCCACCAGATTTACAAAATGACATTTGTCAGCGATATTAACCCGATTCTGATGCTAGCTCACGTCAGGCTCTAATCATCAATCAACAAGTTAATTTTCATGGGTATGCAGTCCGTTAAATTTCTTCATTTGAAAATGCCACGCTTTCCGACCTTGCTTTCATCTCTCTGTGTCTCTGTGACTGTCTTCTACAACATGAGTTCTCTTCCTTCCCCTGGCCTCATGAACCCCAGGGGAGATTAATTGGCTTCAGCTGCAAGGACTTGGCACCTCCAGTTCCATCTCCAAAACCCTCCTTTCAAGATTCAAAGTACATTTATCATCAAAGGATGTATAAATTATACAACCTTGAGATTTGCCTACTTACAGGCAGCCAGAAAGCAAGAAACCCAAAAGAACCTAATTAAAAATAAAGACCAACACCCGATATGTAGACAAAGGGGGAATAAAACAAATCATGCGAACTATAGAAGTGAGCAACAGCACTCCAAACCAAAGAGAGTCCTTATAGCCAAACCTCAGTGCAGCCCAGAGTCGGCCAAAGCATTGCTATCAGTCCATCATATTAGCGAGCATGGAGCATAGTAGCCAGGGTAGTGTTCATAGCCCAGCACCACGGAGCGAGGAGTGAACACCGTGGGAGAGTGAGCGAAATCGGCTCTTGCTTCAGATTCCAACATCCAGTCGATCTGGGCCAGCGTTTAAATTGTCCAAACAGCGTATTATACCTTGAGCTAGGACCCGGGCACTGCTACAGCGAAAGGCTCCAGGCCTAGTCCACACAGCCTAGCAACTTGCTCCGGGCCCAGATTTCACCACCCAGCCTGAAGCCACTCTCGATTTCTCCTCATTGGCTCGGCACCCAGAGTGATCCAACCTCACAGCCGGACCAACTGCACGGGCAGTGAAACCCTACTGCCTCAACTTCTCTCCAAATGGCTCCAGCCATCTGCGGCGATTCTGCAGAGTACCAGCACGGCTCATCCCTCGAATTCGCTTCACCTTCACTCACATCTCATTGTTTGCAGTGATAATTTACCACAATTTACTTCAGAAAAGGTGCTATTAGCTATGTTCTTCGTTGAATTCCTAGCCTTTTGAACGACCAGTGAGCTGTCACACTTGTTTGTAGCACCATCTTAAACCGGAAGATTCGCGTTTATTTATTACGTGTAAATCAAAACATACAGTGAAATGGGTTGTTTACGTTAACAATCAACACACCCATTATGGCACCAACATTACAAGCCCACAATGCTCAACAGGACAACACAGAACACTGCAAAAAGGGTAATACTTGTGGGCTGTACTTAGCGCATCCTCAGCTCAGCAAGTGCAATTGTGGAGAAAGCACGGCAGCACCTCTACTTCCTTAGGAGTCTGCAGAGATTTAGCATGACAACTACTACTTTGACAAACTTCTATAATTGTATAGGGGAGAGTGTACTGACTGGCTGCAGCACTGTCTGGTATGGAAATACCAATGACTTTGAACGGAAGATCCGACAAAAGGTAGAGGCTTTGACCCAGTCCATCACAGGTAAAGCCCTCCATTGAGCAGATCTACATGAAGCACTGCCGTAGGAAAGCCGCTTCCATCACTGCCCAGGCCATGATCTCTTCTCACTGCCGCCATCAGGTAGAAGGTACAAGGGCCTCAGGACTCGCATTACCAGGTTCAAAAACAATTACTACCCCTCAACCATCAGGCTCTTGATCAAAGGGGTTAACTACACTAAGTTGCCCCATCACTGAGATGTTTCTCTCACTTTAAGGACTCTTTATCTAAGGTTCTTGTTATTTATTACTATTTACTTATTTGCACAGTTTACTGTCTTCTGCACTCTGGTTGATCTTTCATTGATCCTGTTATAGTTACTATTCTATAGATTTGCTGAGGATGCCCACAGGAAAATGAATCTCAGGGTTGTATATGGTGACATATATGTACTTTGATAACAAAATTTACTTTGAACTTCGAATTGATTGTTAATGCATATGATGCATTTCATGTGAGTTTGGATGTACGTGATAAATAAATGAATCTGAAACCAAAAGAAGATTTCTGAGGATGAACATCTGTCTCAATATTCCCTCACTCAAACGATTCTCAACAGTTGTTTGACAACTCCTAAGAGAACTTTACTAAACTAGAATGAAAGCAAGTGATAGTTGAGACACAAGATCATAAGACCATAAGATATAGGAGAAGGATTAGGCCACTTGGCCCTTTGAGTCCGCACCACCAATTCAACATGACTGATCCATTTTCCCTCTCAGCCCCAATCTCCTACCTTTTTCCTAAACCCCTTCAAGCCCAGACTAATCAACTTCTGCCTTAAATATTCATAAAGACGCGGTATCCACAGCTGCCTGTGGCAATGAATTCCAGATTCACCACTCTCTGGCTAAAGAAATGCCTCCAAATCTCCTTTCTAAAAGGAATCCCCTCCCTTTTGAAGCTGTGTGCTCTGGTCTTGGACTCTTCCACCATTGGAAACATCCTCTCCACATCCACTCTATCAAGGCCTTTCAGCATTCTATGAAGTCATCCCTCATTCTTCTGAAATCTAGTAAATACAGGCTCAGAGCCATCAAATGCTCTTCAGATGACAAACTGTTCAATCCTGGAATCATTTTCTTTAACCTCTTTTGAACTCTCTACAAGATTAGCTCATCCTTTCTAAGGGGCCCAAAAACAGCTCACAATACTCCAAGCGAGACCTCACTAGTTCTTTATAAAGTCTCAACATTACGTGTCTCAAAACGTAGGGAAGGCCATTTGTCCCATCGTCTCTGTGCTATCTCACAGAGATACCATTCACCACCTACTTTCCAGGCGACCTATTCATGCGTCAGGATGTAACAGTACAAGAGCTGGAATGACTGTACAGGATGCTGGTGAGACCGCAGGACGTAGAGTTCTGGCTGCTGAGTTACAGGAAGGACGTCAATTCATTGGAAAGGATGCAGGAAAGATTAGCAAGACTGAAGGGCCTAACTTACAAGGAGAGACTGGGAGAAAGAAGCCAGAGGTCCAGGAGCCAGTTGTCATGAGGGGTTTGGTGGTGGGGAGTGTCAGTAACTTTAAATTCTTATCAGTGAATGACCCCATTGTACAATTTAAGTGCTGGGCCAGATTGAAAAGGTCAGGGTGTCGGGGCTAGAAGCGAGGGATGGGCCAGTTCAGCTTGCTCCATGAGGTTTACTCGACTCTGTGCTGAACTGAGGCCGTGGTCTGCAACTAATCGGCTCCTGGATCAGCTGCAGTGTGATGACTGGCTTTGTGGCTGTGAACTCGCTTTTATGAACTTCAGTTCTTTACATGATTTGGGTCTTTTTCCTGCACATCGGGTCTTTGGCGACCTTTTTTAAAAACCGATTCCGTTGGGTTTGTTTGTTTCGTGGCTGTCTGTGAGGAGACAAATCTCAAGGTTGTATAAAGTACACATGTTTCGATAATAAATGTACTTTGATTTTCTCCTGGGCCCAGCATAAAAATACCATTACAAAGAAGACATACAGCACCTCTACTTCCTTAAAAGTTTGCAAAGATTCGGCACGTCATCTAAAACTTTGACAAAGTTCTATAGATGGACACTGGAATGTATCTGAACTGGTTGCATCATGGCCTGGAATGGAAACACCAGTGTCCAGACACAGAAAGTGTTGGATACAGTCCAGTCCGTCACAAGCAAAGCCCTACTCACCACTGAGCAGACTTACAAGGAGCATAGCCACAAGGAGGCTTTATAAGGCATTAGTCAGATGGCACTTGGAATATGGCGAGCAGTTTTGGGCCCCTTATCTCAGAAAAGATGTTCTGGCATCGGAGAGGGTCCAGAGGAGGTTCTTGAGAATGATCCAGGGAATGGATAGTTAATGTATGAGGTGCACTTGATGGCCCTGGGCCTCTACTTGCTGGAGTTTAGAAGAATGTGGGTCTCATGAAAACCTATCGAATACTGAAAGGCCAAGATGGAGTGGATGTGGAGAGGATGCAGTGGACCTGTCCTGGAACCCGCACACAAGTGTCACGACAAAGAAAGCAGGGCAGCACCTCTACGTTCTTACAAGCTTGCGCAGATTCACCATGTTACCTAAAACTTTGTCAACTTCTATAGATGCACAGTGGATTGTATCCTAACTGGTTACATCATGGGCTGGTATGGAAACAGCAATGTCCAGGAATGGCCGTTCCCAGCATTGAGCACCTTTACAAGGAGCGGTGCCACACTAAAGAAGAATCCATCATCAAGGACGCCCCACCATCCTGGCCATGCTCTCTTCTCACTACTACCATCAGGCAAGTGGTACAGGAGCCTTAGGTCCCACACCACCAGGATCAGGAACAGTTATTACTCTACAACAATCAGGCTCCTGAACCAGGGTGGATAACCTCACTCACCAGTACTCTGAACTGATTCCATAACCTACAGACTCACTTTCTACAACTCATGTTTTTGTATTATTATTTATTTTTAGTATTTAAATAATTCGTCTTATTTTGTTTGTCACTCTTTATGTATACTTTGTCATAAATTCTATTGTATTGCATTATTTTCCTGTGAAAGCCTGCAAGAAATTTAATCTCAAGGTAGTATTTAGTAACATATACATACTTTGATAATAAATTTACTTTGAAGTTTGACAAGAGTGGGGCTTCTTTCCCTGGAGCACATGAGGCTGAGGGGTGGCTTTATAGTGGTTTAGAAACTCATGAGCTGATTGGTCACACTCATTTCGATGGGTAGGAGATTCTAAAAATGGAAGGCGTACTGTAGGTTTAGGGTTAGAATCGGTGCTGAGATCAGAATGTGGATCAGATCTAATATCACCAGCACAGGTCATGAAATTTGATGTCTTTGTGCCAGCAGTACAATGCAGTACATAATAAATGAAAAAAAAGAATTTCAGTAAATATATATTTTTTTTAAAAGTTAAATTAAATAAGAAGTGTAAAGATAGAAAAAAGTAGTGAGGTTGTGTTCATGGTGAAGCACCTTCAATTACTCCAAAAGACTGAGGTTTGGTAAAATACTGAAAGGCTTTTATTCGCTGTACAATACGACCTCCACAGTGAGTGTCTGTCCCGGACTGAGGGAGAGGGGCAAGGCCAACACCTTTATACAGGACTCTGTGGGAGGAGCCACAGGGGCAGTCAGCAGAGGTGTGTGTCCAGACAGGTAACCGAGTTACAACATATATACATGGTTTACCACACATGGGTTCAACGGCTAATTAGAAATCAGATGGCAGAGGGGAAGAAGCTGTTCCTGAATCACTGTGTGTGTGCCTTCAGGCTCCTGTACCTCCTTCCTGATGGTAGCAATGAGAACAAGGCATGTCCTGGATGATGGGGGTCCTTACTGGTGGACACAGCCTTTTTGAGGCATCACTCCTCTATGTTCTGGATACTACGGAGGTGAGTGCCTATGATGGAACTGACTAAGTTTACAACTCTTTGCAGGTTACTTTGATCCTGTTCAGTAGCCACCCCCCCGCCCCATACCAGATGGTGATGCAGCCAGTCAGAATGCTCTCCACAGTACCCTGTTGAAATTTGCAAGTGTTTTTGGAGCCATACTAAATCTCCTCAAACCCCTAAGGAAATATAGGTGCTGTCATGCCTTTGTAGCTGCATCGATATGTTGGGTACAGGTTAGATCAAAATCAGGTTTATTATCACTAACATATGTAATTAAATTTGTTGTTTTACAGTAGCAGTACAGTGCAAGACATTACTACCATAAGGTAGAATGAATATTAAAAATAAATAAGTAGTACAAAGAGAGCAAAATACTGAGGTAGTGTTCATGAGCCTTTCAGAAATCTGATAGCGGACAGGAAGATGCTGTTCCTAAAGTGTATAGTATGGGTCTTCAGATTCCTGGTAGTAATGAGAAAAGGACATGTCCTGGGTTACAAAGGTCCTTAATGATGGATTATGCCTTCTTGATGCATCTCCTTGATGGCACCCTGCTGTTTCCTGCAGTCTTGGGCACAGCAGTTGCCAGACCAGCAATGCTGCATCCAGAAACAATGCTTCCTTTGGCACATCAATTAAGTTAAATTGATGCCCCCTCACCAGGTCTCATGTGTCACCTGTCAGCATCCTTATCCTCCTACCAACTTCTTATCCTGGCTTATGCCCCTTTCCTTTCCAGTCCTGATGAACCCACACCTAAACACCTCTTGTCCACGTACTTATCCGAACTTCTCTTAAATGTTGCAATCAAACCCACATCTACTATTTCCACTGGCAGCTCATTCCACTCTCACCATCCTCTGAGTGAAGAAGATTTCCCTCATATTCCCCCTTCAAATATTTCACCTTTCACCTCTAATTCTAGTCTCACCTAACCAGAGGGGAAACTTCTTCACTCAGAGAGTAGAACGAGCTGCCAGTGGCAGCGCTGAACGTGGGTTGATTGCAACATTTAAAAGTCGTCTGGATAGGTACATGGACAGGAGTAGTATGGAAGGTTATGGTCCAGGTGCAGATCAATGGGACTAGGCAGAATAATGGTCCAGCACAGACTGGATGGGCTGAAAGGCCTGGTTCTGTGCTGCAGTGCTCTATGACTTTATCACCTCAGTGACCTTCCGTCCATAAAGGTGAGAACTGGGGATGTCTAGGTGTTAGAATGGACAGTACTTTTTGATGGACTCTAGATCATGTTCTCTGGTGGCTTTGCTATCGCTTGCGTGGTGGGTGGTGGGGAGGAGGCGTCGATGCTATGCTGGAGCAACTGGGGGGAGGGGGATGGTTGATGCTCTTGCTGGTACTTGTGCATGGGAGGGGGGCTTTTGGGGTTCTAACATTTTCCTGTCATTCATTCTTTGGAGTTTTTCTTCTGTTTCATGGATGTCTGGGAAGAGTAAGAATTTCAGGATGTATACTGTATACATACACTGATACTAAATTGAATGATCAGACCATTGAATGGTATTATTGAGATCACCACTGACACATCTGAAACACACACACACACACACACACGCACGTGCAATATGGTCAGGAGAGCAGCTTGTGGCTCAGATGTCCTGTGGAGAGCGATTCACCTCCTATTCAGTTCTGCTATTTTCAAGGGATGAGTCAGGAGTGGGAAAGAATATGAGGTAGTTGGCTGGATGAGTCAACACCATTCTGGGACATGTTCAAAGTAAATTTATCAAAGTACTTATCTGTCACTATATACTACCATGAGATTCATTTTCTTGCAGGCATTCACAGTAGAAAAGAGAAATGCAATAGGATCAATGATAAACTACACTCAAAGACTAGGAAAAAATAGATAGCTCTGAGACAATGAAAAGTTCCAAGTAAATTTTGATATCAGAGTACATATCTATCACCATATATAACTCTGAGATTCAATTTATGTGGGCATACTCAGCAAATCTATAGAATAGTGACTATAACAGGGTCAATGAAAGATCATCCACAGAGTGCAGAAGATAACAAACTGTGCAAATGCAAATATAAAAAAGCAATAAATAACAAGAAGATTAGCTAAAGAGTCATTAATGTGAGATCATTGCTTGTGGGAACACAGAGCATCATAGGAAGTCATTCCTGCCTCTGGCCATCAAACTTTACAACTCCTCCCTTGGAGGGTCAGACACCCTGAGCCATTAGGCTGGTCCTGAACTTATTTCCTGGCATAATTTACATATTACTATTTAACTATTTATGGTTTTATTACTATTTAATTATTTATGGTGCAACTGTAACAAAAACCAATTTCCCCTGGGATCAATAAAGTATGACTATGACTATAACATCTCAATGGATGGGCAAGTCAGTGTAGTTATCCCCCTTTGTTCAAGAGCCTGATCGTTGAGGGGCAGTAACTGTTTCTGAACTTGGTGGGACCCAAGATTCCTCTCCCTCCTGCCTGATGGTAGTAGTGAGAACAGAGCATGGCCTGGATGGTAAATATATTTTCCCTCTGAACTCTTCTCCTGCCTTCTCCCTGTATCTTTTCATGCCTTTACTAATCAAGAACCTATCCTGTACCTCCTGCCCAAGGACAACACTGAGAAGAAAGCACAGCCTGACACAGGAGATTCTGCAGATGCTGGAAATCTTGAGCAAAACACACACAATGCTGAAGGAACTCAACAGGTCAGGCAACGTCTATGGAGGGACATAAACAGATGACACTTCATCAGTCCTGAAGGAGGGTCTCAGTTTCCCCTCCATAGGTGCTGCCTGACCTGCTGAGTTCTTCCAGCATTTTGTGTGCGTTGCTCAAGGTGATACATACAACTGCTTCCCTAAATGTTCACCATCTCCACCACTAGGGTGCCTACCTACAATATTCATACTGGCTACTCACTGGGGTAACCTAACAGCACCTTCTGGGACAAGGGCAGCAGAAGAACACCACCACCTACAGGTTCATCACCGCACTGACCTAGAAATCTGTCAGTCCAAGGCCTCCTCTACTGCCACAGTCAGGGCACACTCAGGTTAGAGGGGCCAGACCTTATATTCCATTGGGTAGCCTCCAACCTGATGGCATGAACATCGATTTCTCCAACTTCTGGCAAGGGCCCCACACTCCCTTCACCATTCCCTATTCCTGTTTCCCTCACTCACTTTTCTTACCTGCCCATCAACTCCCCGTGATGCTCCACCCCTCCCCTTTCTTCCATGGTCTTCTGTCCTCTCCTTTCAGACTGCTCCTTCTTCAGCCCCCTATCTCTTTCACCAATCAACTTGGCAGCTCTTTACTTCACCCCTCCCCCTCTCCTGGTTTCACCCATCACCTGCCACCTTGTACTTCCTCCTCTTCTCCCCCACCTTCTTATTGTGGCTTCGTCCTTCCTTTCTAGTCCTGATGAAGGGCCTCAGCCCAAAACTCCCACTGTTCACTCTTTTCCATAGATGCTGCCTGACCTGCTGAGTTCCTCCAGCATTTGATGTCGGTGGCTTGGGATTTGCAGCATCTGCAGATTTTCTGGTGTTAGTGAGCTGTAGATCTGTCGCCATTCCTTGACCATGGATGGTTCTGAATCCTGGAACAGCTTAGAGGGAGCCCCTTCACCAGAAGGACTGCGCTGCTTGAAGGAGGAGACTTACTCTCTCAACACCCACCTTCTCAAGGGGCAGATGAGGGATGGGCAATAAATGGTGGTGCAGTCTAGATTGCAGTGAGGGATACGTAAAGCTCTGCTGGGACCCCCACCTGTCAACACCCACGTCTCCCCAACATCCAACTCAACACAAAACTCTTCATTCTGAACCCTCACAACTCAAGTGCGCGCACCCCCACCCTCCACAAGTGCGCGCGCTTCACCGGCCCCAACTCCTCCTTAAGTGCGCGCGCTCCCCCCCCCGTCCCACCCCTCCTCAAATGTGCGCACTCCCTCCATTCCTCAAACACCCATGCTCCCTCCTCAGGAAACACCGAGCCCCCGACGTGTCACCTCCATCTCAGCAGCGACTCATCTGGGAGACCCGGCGACTCCCCGCCCCTGCTGCCGAATACAATCTCCCGTCCAGCTGACAAACAATTTGATTAGCTTTAACTCCTTGGACAGCCGCCCCCACGTTCTTCCGGCCCATCTCCCGGTGAAATGTGGACTCGCTTAAAGCTGAGTTTAGTAGCCGGCCCGGACTTCATCAAGGCGGGAATCGGGAAAAAGGAGGCTGTGGGCGAAAACATTCACTCCTTTTGGCAAGCGGGACACTTTAAGCAACCCCCTTGGCACTGAGTGCTGCCAGAACTGGGACAAGTCCGAGCGTGATTGAAACAATTCCTCCCCAGAGAAAACCCAAAGATTCAGACAGACAGTTCGCAATTAATCTCGCACTTCCAAGGACCACTTTGCAAAACAAAACACTCAAGCCCCCACAAAGTAACTTTACAAATGATGCAACTTCAATCCATCTGTGTTGGGGAAAGTTTAGTCAGTCCCACCCCATCGTTAAATAGCCCTGAAGAGAAGCAGGCTCGAAAGGAAAAACGAAATCAAAATTCCTTCCTACCTCCCCGCATTCGTTCCCAGAGTCTGAAACTCGCTGCAGTACAAACAGACCGGGTTCTTCTTTAAAAACACAACCATTTCCCCTTAAACCAGCGTATCCCCTTTCCTTGATCAATGAGAGGAAGTGAGATTCTGTGGGAACTGGTGTGGTTCTTTTCTTTTACGTATTTTAGAAGGACTTGAATTCAGGAGGAAGTCTGTGGCGTAAGCGCCCCGTTTCAGTTTAGCCCTTTTACTCCGCTCTGGAAAGGGAGGTGTGTTATTAGCAAAGCGAAGTGCACCGCACACACCCTGACCATGTGATGTCTGTCTGAGAGAGTAAATTATTGCCGGGTGGCTCACAGCTTTGAGAAGAACGCTATTGTTCAGGTGGCTTAGCGTATAGAGCTGCTGCAGCGCCGGCGACCACGGTCCGACCCCGACCTTCGGCGCCGTCTGTGCGTAAGTGTGGAATTCGACGGATTTCTCATCCCAGTCCTGTGGATCGCTGTTTTTTCTCTCTAAAGTGACACACACAAGATGCT
This sequence comes from Mobula hypostoma, assembly GCF_963921235.1. Taxonomy (NCBI): domain Eukaryota; kingdom Metazoa; phylum Chordata; class Chondrichthyes; order Myliobatiformes; family Myliobatidae; genus Mobula; species Mobula hypostoma. The sequence continues at coordinate 112,858,211 of NC_086101.1, forward strand.
GGAGGAACTCAGCAGGTCAGACAGCATCTATGGAAATGATTAGACTGTTGACGTTTCGGACAGAGACCCTTCTTCAGGACTGGAAAGGAAGGGGAGAAGTCAGAGAAAGAAGATGGTGGGGGGGTGGAGAGGAGGAAGAAGAAGTACAAGGTGGCAGATGGCATAGGCTACACCTGCCCCCACACCTCCTCCCTCACTGCCATTCAGGGTCCCAAACAGTCCTTCCAGGTAAGGCAACACTTCACCTCCCAGTCTGTTGGGGTTATCCACTCCATCCTGTGCTCCTGGTGTGGCCTCCTATATACCAGTGAGACCTGATGCAAATTGGGAGACCACTTCGCTGAGCACCTTCACTCCGTCCGACACAAAAGCGGGATTTTCTGGTGGTCACCCATTTCAATTCCACTTCCCATTCCGACTTGTCAGTCCATTGCCTCCTCTACTTCAGATTGAGGCCACACTGAGGTTGGAGGAGCAACACCTTATATTCTGTCTGGGTAGCCTCCAACTTGATGGCATGAACATCGATTTCTCGAACATCTGGTAATGCCCCACCCTGCTTCGCCATTCCCTATTCCCATTTCCCTCTCTCATCTTCTCTCCTTACCAGCCCATCACCTCCCTCTGGTGCTCCTCCACCTTCCCTTTCTTCCATGGCCTTCTGTACGCTTCTATCAGATTGCCCTTCACCAGCCCTTTATTGTTTTCACCAATCGACTTCCCAGCTCTTCAGTTCACCTCTCCCCCTCTCCCATTTTTACCTATCATCTGCCACCCTGTACTTCTTCCAACCCTCCCTCAACTTCTCACCTTCCTTTCCAGTCCTTGGGCCAGAAACATCGACTGTTTACTCTTTTCCAAAGATGCCTCCTGGCCTGCTGAGATCCTTCAGCATTTTGTGAGTGTTGCTTGGATTTTCTGCAGGTTTTCTCATCTTTGTACTAACACAAGAGATTCTGCAGATGCTGGAAATCCAGAGCAACATACACAACTTGCTGGAGACCCTCAGTCTGAAATGTTGACTGTATATTCCTCATCATGGATGCTGGCTGATCTGTTGAGTTCCTCTAGCATTTGGTATAAAATTATGTAAAGTTACAATAAATTGATAGATAAATAAATGTAGATAGAAAGATAGATCTTCTGAGTTCCTTCTGCAAGTTGTGAGCGTTACTGTAGATGTCCAGTGTCTGCAGAATCTCTTGTAAACCCACCAGTCAATTAAAGACCAGTTTATCTCCTTGCTCTTAATTCCTCTGGATCAATAAAAACACAATGCTAAGAAGATATTTTTGGTTGGCAGATACAATTAAAAGATGCTTAGACAGATGCATGGTTGGAAAGGTTCAGAGAGATATGGTCAAATGCAGGCAAGCAAATGGGACAGGTGTGGAGTCCTGGTCAAGTTTGCCTGGCCTAAGGGTCTGTTCCTTGCAGTATTTACTCTCCGAGTCTAGAAAATAACCCAAACACGAAGAAATCTGCAGATGCTGGAAATCCAAAGCAACACACACAAAATGCTGGAGGAACTCAGCAGGCCAGGCAGAATCTATGGAAAAGAGTAAACAGTTGACATTCCGGACCAAAACCCTTTAGAGCAAGAGGGTGGCAGGAGGGGTAGGTGATAGCTGAAACTGGGAAAGGGGGAGGGGTGAGGTAAAGAGCTGGGAAGTTGATTGTTGAAAGAGATCAAGGGCTGGAGAAGGGAGAATCTGATAGGAGAGGATAGAAGACCATGGAAGAAAAGGAAGGGAGAGGAGGACCAGAGAGAGATGATGGGCAGGTAAGGAGATAAGGTGAGAGAAAGAAATGGAATCTTGTGTTAGTAATTTTGTTAATGTCTTGCACAGTACTGTTAGCACAAATTTCATGACGTGTCAATGATAATAAGCCTGATTCTGATTTCCTCTATTAGGGAAGAGGAATAGTACACAGTATGGAAATAGATTCTTTGCTCCATTGTGTCCATGCCAAATATTAAGGACCCATCTCTGCTAACCTCACTTCCCAGCACCTGATCTAACTGAAGTGAATCATATTGTTTGCTTTCGATAGGAATAGGTGTGAGGCTGTTTGAGATTTGACAGCAGATATGATCAATGTGTAGAGAGGAAGAGAGTAAATGCATCCAGGAGGTGGAGTATCCGCGCAGTAAAAGGAAACATGTCACAGCTTATCTGAGGATTCCAAGCAAAGATGTGACTAATAACCCTGTAAGGCATGACTACCTTGTACTGGATGCAATTTGCTTCATAATTGTGTAGTACCTCAGAATCTGAATTAAGTTTAGTATCACTGGCAAAGGTTGTGAAATTTGTTAACTTAGAAGCAGCAGTACAATACATGATAATATAGAAAAAATAAATTAATCATATACATTAAGTGGGTATATGTATATTAAATGGTTAAATCAGAAATAGTGTAAACGCAGAAATGATTTTACAAAGTGAGGTAGCGTTTATGGGTTCAATGCCCATTCAGAAATCGGATAGCAGAGGGGAAGAAGCTGTTCCTGAATCACTGTACCTCCTGCTGGTAACAATGAGGAGAGGGCATGTCCTGGGTGGTGGGGGATCTTTAATAATGGACACGGCCTTTCCGAGGCACTGCTACTTGAAGTTATCTTGGATACTATGATAGAGCTGACTGATTTTATAACTTTCTGTAGCTTCTTTCAATGCTGTGCAGCAGCGCCCCCCTCCGCACCAGACAGTAATGCAACTTGTTGGAACACTCTCTGCAGTACATCTGTAGAAGCTTTAGATGACGAATCAAAATTTCCTCAAGCTCCTAATGAAGTATAGCCACTATCTTGCCTTCTTTGTAGCTGCATCGACATGTTGGTGCCATATCAGATCCTCAGAGGTCTTGAAATTGCTCACTCTCTCCATTTCTGATCCCTCTATGATGTACCTGTGAAAACAACACACAGATGAGCAAAGAAACCAGGAGCTTTGTTCTTGTGTGCATTAGGCCGTATTCTGGAGTTAGGATATATAACCAATAATTAAATTCAACAACAGCCGTTCTTCAGGCATGAACATAGGTAGATACTTTATTGATCCCAAAGGAAATCCCAGTGTCACAGTAGCACTACAAGTACAATATTAGAAGAGAAGAGTCATATGGCGGGGGGGGGGGCGCTGGGAGCGGACCCAAATGCAAGACACAGACACTGAAGTACTAGGAACGGACTTGACTAGAGAGCTAGGACAAGAACACAGACTTGGGCTGGGACATTGGCTAGGCAAGCGGGACCAGGACTAGGAACTGGGAACTAGGAGCCCGGGTTGGATTCCGAGCCAGAGATTGGACAAAGACCCAGAACCTGGGTCTTGACTCGGGCTCAGAGCCTGGAACTAGTCGAAGACATGACTTGGCTACAGGACTAGACATGGCCTGGGTTCCTCGAGGCTTGGGTTCTTCGTGGCTTGGGTTCCTTGAGGCTTGGGTTCTTCTAGGTGAGGACATGATGAGGCTTGGGTTCAGACTCTGAGCCAGAGACTGGACAAGGACCCAGAACCTGGGTCTTGACTGGGACTCGGACTCCGGAACTAGGTGAAGACATGACTTGGTCTTGGGAGACAGGACTAGGTGAGGCTACAGGACAGAACGAGACACTCCTGGGCAGGGTGAGGGAACTCCAGCGCAGGGCAAGGGAACTCCAGCACAGGGCGAGAACATGAAGCCTTGACTTGGTACTCAGGAACAGCCGAGCCTTGGACGACAGGAACGCAGAACACAGAGCCCTGGTCTTGGGGAGGACAGGAACACAGAACCCCGGTCTAGAGCATGGGAACACAGAGCCTTGGACTTGAGAGACAGGAACACAGGGACACGGAACACTGAGCCAGGACCCCTCTTTGGGAACCGGACTTGGGGCCAGGACTCTACACAGAATGTTGAACACGACGAGACAGTTCTCAACACTAGGTAGTGGCAAACAGCCTGACCTACCTAGCAAAGGTGTGGGCACAGAGGCAGTTCCAACTCAATGATAGACAGTGCCTTATCTTGACACAGCAAGGCTCTGGTCTCGCTCCGGTGGTTGAACTTGTCAAGGTTGCAGGCAAGGCTTCAGAAGGAAGGGGAAGGGAAGGGAACAGTCCAGCCTCAGGGTAACGGCAAAGATGGCCTGGCTTACCCAATGGAGGCAAGGACAGGAAGGGACAGATCCAACCGCAGGGTAACGGCAAAGATGGCCTGACTTACCCCACAGAGGCGAGGATGGGATACTGACGAGACAAACCAGGAACCACACTCGAACCCAGGGCCACTTATATTCCCAGCTGCAAGATGAGCATCAGGTGCCTATGATTAAGCCCAACTGAAACAAGGGACAACTGGAAGACCTGGAGTCCGGAGGCCACGGACCAGACTGTGAACCAGAATGCAGATTTCACGGACCGGACCATGACAAGAAGAAAGAAGAATAAATAAAAATAAGTTACCACCAACAGTCTAACAGGAGTGGATCATCACTTCCCTGGCTATAAGTTGACCCTTTATAGAGCCTAATGGCCGAGGGTAAAATTGATCTCATATAGTGCTCTTTGGAGTAGTGCAGTTGTCTTAGTCTTGGATTGTAGATTAATTTTAAAATGCAGCTCTGAAAAACAGTTTTCCTGGGGCTGAGGACACCAGTTGGTTGAAAACTAGACAGTGCTGATTAACATTCACTTTGGGTGTCTAGAGTGTGGGTGCGAAGAAGAAGGAGGTGTGTGAAAACTATATGTAATTCAAAGGAAGCATTGTAGATACATTGTAACTATAGAATTGTCCTGCTGTTACCTTTGATCTTTAACATATAAAATGTCATATAATATTGGGTCGAAGAGGCCTCTTCCTCAGACAGTGTCTCATTTTGTTGTATAAAACACTTCCGTATCCACTAGGTTCAGTGTCTCTCTGGTGGCTTTGTTTACATTACAACAAAGTGTCCTGGAGAAGACCATTCAGCCTCTCAAGCCTGCTACAACATTCAATGGTAGTGTAGCAGACAGCGCGATGCTATTACAGCCCGGGGTGTCAGGGTTTGCTTCTGGTGCCAGCTATAAGCAGTTTATACGTTCTCCCCGTGACCACATGGGTTTCTTCCAGGTGCTCTGGTTTCCTCCCACAGTCCAGAGATGTACTGGTTAGTAGGTTAATTGGTCATTGTAAATTGACCTGGATTACGGTTGGTTAAATAGGTGTGTTGCCAAGCAGCTCACTATGCCAGAAGGGCCTGTTCCATGCTGTATGTCTAAATACAAAAAGATAAAATAAAATAAGACCATTAGACAGGGATGGCCAACCTATGACGCAGGTGCCAAAAGTGGCGCAGTGGATGATTAGAAGTGGCGCATTGCACCCCAGTGATAATAATAAAGTAAGCTTACTCACGCAAAAAGTATTAACCAAAAACCGATTTGTAGAAAAAAAACTAAGACAGGAATTCAAGTAGCTTAGAGCTAGAAATGGGTTTTACTGAGAATAAATCTAAAACTTAGCAACTATTTTTAGTGATTTTATTGTTTCGTGCACATCTTTTCGTGAATGTTATCTTCTTTCACATTAATCTGTTTTCAATTTTTTTAAAAATGATCAATGAGTCAAACTAGGAAAGGAGGATTTTTGTTCTGCAGTTGATCCATAACTGTTCAATATACGTTTGATACTTGTTTGATCCTGAGGCGCCAGGCGTCTGCACCAGCGATGCGTCGCAGTCTTTTGCCAGTCAGTTTACAATTGACACGCATGCGCGACGGAGTTGTGCTTTGTTCGTCCTTTGTGAACGTTTGCAGTTTTGTACTTTTTTGAAAACTAAGCCTTGTTTTTACATTCAGTTACCCATCACAGTGCACAAGAAAATGAGCAAAAGAAAAGCAGAAAGTGATAGTAAGCATGAATTCAATGAAAGTCGTTTTCGTGATTTTGCTAAAGAAAAAGCCTGCGTACTTGCGTTTATAAACCCATTTTCACTTAGTGAACAAAAAATCATGGATGCCTAGTAACATACAAATGGAACTTATTAACTTGAAAACAAATTCACTATTGAACATGAAATTTGATGAGCTTCTCTCAGTCCCAAATGCTTCTGACATGATCAATTTCTGGCAATCATTACCCTGCGAACACCTTCCAGAACAAAGAAAATTTTCTCAGAGTTATATTTGTCATTTCAGAATGATGTACAGATGTGAACAAGCATTTTCAGCCATGAAATTGATTAAAAACAAAACGAGGTTGTGATTGACTGATTCAAATTTGAAGAATTCTCTGCTGCTCTCAGTAACTAATTTAACTCCAAACATTAAAAAAGCTTGGTGAAATCAAAACAGACTCAAAAGTCTCATTAAGGTAAGTAATGCTTATCTAGTTTTTATATTAAATCAATATACCATGTAAAAATGCTAAATATGTCTATATTAATATATTTTTACAAGAATTGAATGGGGGTACAAGAGTTGTATGGCGCATCTGAACTCGTGCGTGAAGAAATTGATGTATGGAATGTAAAAGGTTGGCCACCTCTGCCATAAGACATAGCAGCAGAATTAGGCCATTTGGCCCATCGAGTCTGCTCCATCATTCAATCATTTCAAAGTTAAAGTCAAAATAAATTTATTATCAAAGTACACATATTTTATCATCTACTACATTGAGATTCATTTTAAGTAGGCATTTATAGGAAGGTAAAGAAACATAGAATTTTTGAAAAACTATACATAAACAAAGACTTACAAACAACCAATGTGCAAAAGACAATAAATTACACAAGTAAAAAGTAAATAATTCTGAGAATAAAGTTGTAGAGTCTTTGAAAGAGAGTCCATTGGCCGTGGAATCAGTTCAGAGGTGTGGTGAGTGAAGTTATCCACACTGGTTCAGGAGCCTGGTGGTTGGAGCGTAATAACTGTTCCTGAACCTGGTGGGGCTCCTGTAACTGCTGTCTGATGTTAGTAGAGAGAAGGGACCATGGTCTGGATGATGGATATATATTTCCTCTCAATCCCATTCTTCTGCCTTCTCCCCGTAACATTTGTCGCCCTTACGAGTCATAGTCATAGTCATACTTTATTGATCCGGGGGGAAATTGGTTTTCGTTGCAGTTGCACCATAAATAATAAATAGTAATAGAACCATAAATAGTTAAATAGTAATATGTAAATTATGCCAGTAAATTATGAAAGTCTGAACCTCCAAGGGAGGAGTTGTAAAGTTTGATGGCCACAGGCAGGAATGACTTCCTATGACGCTCTGTGCTGCATCTCGGTGGAATGAGTCTCTGGCTGAATGTACTCCTGTGCCCACCCAGTACATTATGTAGTGGATGGGAGACATTGACCAAGATGGCATGCAACTTAGACAGCATCCTCTTTTCAGACACCACCGTGAGAGAGTCCAGTTCCATCCCCACAACATCACTGGCCTTACGAATGAGTTTGTTGATTCTGTTGGTATCTGCTACCCTCAGCCTCCTGTCCCAGCACACGACGGCAAACATGATAGCACTGGCCATCACAGACTCGTAGAACATCCTCAGCATCGTCCGGCAGATGTTAAAGGACCTCGGTCTCCTCAGAAAATAGAGACGGCTCTGTCCCTTCTTGTAGACAGCCTCAGTGTTCTTTGACCAGTCCAGTTTATTGGAACTAATTAAGAACCTATCAACTTCACTGTAAGTATACCCAATGACTTGGCCTCCACAGCTGTCTGTGGCAGTGAATTCCACAGCAAAAGAAATTCCTCCTCATCTCTGTTTTAAGGGGACATCCTTTTGTTTTGAGGCTGTGCTGTCTTGAACTAGACTCTTCCACCATTGGAAACACCATCTGCACATCCACTCTGTCAAGGCCTTTCAACATTCGTTAGGTTTCAATGAGATCCCCCCCCCCCATTCTTCTAAACTCCAGTGAGTACAGACTCAGAGCCATCAAATACTCCTCATGTGTTAACCCCTTCATTCCCTGGATTACTCTCCTGAACTTTCTCTGATCCCTCTCCAGTGCCAGCACATCCCAAAGCCACTCAAAATATTCCAAGCGCGGTTTAACCAATGCCTTATGAAGTCTCAGCATTACATCTTTGCTTTTATATTCTAATCCCCTAAAATGAACACCAACAGTGTGTTTTCCTTCCTTACTACAGACTCAATCTGCAAGTTAACCTTCAGGGAGTCCTGCACAAGGACTCCCAAATCCACTTGCACCTCTGATTTCTGAAATTTTACCCTGTTTAGAAAATAGTCTATGCCTTTATTCCTTCTACCAAAGTGCATGACCATACACTTCCCTGCACTATATCCCATCTGCCACTTCTTTGCCCATTCCCAAATTGGTCCAAGTCCTTCTGTAGACTCCCTATGTCCTTTGATGCCCTTTGGTGCCGAACATGATTGCAGCCGATCTATGATGTTCTCGACTCCTGTTCTCTGCCAGTTCCCCATGTCCCCCTATTCCTCGATCTGTCAAATATGTGCTCACCTTCATTTTGAATACATTTACTGATTCGGCTTCCTTCATCCTCAGTGGCAGGGAGTCCCTCTGTGAAAATTAATTTCTATATGAGACCTCCATTGGCCAGGGTCGACCATGGATGTTGTGTCCTAGCTGTTCAGATGCGCAAGCTTGGGCAGTACAATATGGAGAGCAAGCTGTTGCCCAAGTAGCAAGCTTCCTCTCTCCATGCATCTGATGAACCCAAAGGAACGGCAGAGACCAATACAGTTCGGCACCAGCAGCCTTGCAGGAGTTGCCAGTCAGCGCTGAACTCAACGTAAAGAATTCAGCTCCAGGTTTTTCCCTGGGGGTTTACTCCTGAAGCACTTCCCATCAGTGGGTATAGCCGCAAGGCAGCAGAGGTTTGAGATCAGAGCTTTCCTTTTCCTGCGTGAGCTGCCAACCACAGCTGACGACTGACATTTGCCTGAAGCGACTGTTTTTAAGGCACCTGTAACCCGCCTTTGCTCCTTCTCCTACTAGTAGAAATGATACCGCCGGGCTTAGTAGCCAAGCCACATGTGAAGGCCAGGAAATGGACTTGGTTGTCAGATGCTGTTTGAGACCTACACCATTGGGAACATTTGATAGGTAGTAGGAGCTTATCCCCACTGCTACTGTTGTGACTGTGAATGAAGTCACCAGAGAGACACTGAAGCTGCAGGTTATAGATGTGTATAGAGCTTTGACCAGCAACCAATCTGGACATCAGAAGCTTGGAGAGGAGGGGACTTCAATCAGGTCCCCTGCCCCGAGGATAAAAGGCAGTAGTGGGTCACGGCAGCATAATAGAACTTTGACCAGCGACCATTCGGCATTTGGAATTGATTAATAAAAGCGGCCAAAAAGTTCTATTTTAATTTCATCAGTCCACAAGACTTGTTTCCAAAATGCATCAGGCTTGTTTAGATGTTCCTATGAACTCTTTGAATAGAACTTTTTGGCCGCAATGAGCAAAGGTATGTTTGGGGAAAAAAAAGGGTGCAGAGCTTCATGAAAAGAACCCCTCTCCAACTGTTAAGCGCGGGGGTGGATTGATTATGCTTTGGGCTCATGCTGCAGCCAGTGGCATAGGGAACACTTACTGATAGAGGGAAGAATGAATTCAATTAAATACCAGCAAATTCTGGAAGCAAACATCACACCATCTGTAAAAAAGCCGAAGATGAAAAGAGGATGGCTTCTACAACAGGATAATGAATCTAAACACACCTCAAAATCCACAATGGACTACCTCAAGAGGCGCAAGCTGAAGGTTTTGCCATGGACCTCACAGTCCCCGGACCTAAACATCATCGAGAATCTGTGGATAGACCTCAAAAGAGCCGTGCATGCAAGACGGCCCAAGAATCTCTCAGAACCAGAAGCCTTTTGCAAGGAAGAATAGACAAAAATCCCCCAAACAAGAATTGAAAGACTCTTAGCTGGCTACAGAAAGTGTTTTCAAGCTGTGATACTTGCCAAAGGGTGTGTTACTAAGTACTGACCATGCAGGGTGCTCAAACGTTTGCTTCGGGCCCTTTTCCTTTTTTGTTATTTTGAAACTGTAAAAGATGGAAATGAAGTTTTCTTGCTTAAAATACTAAAGAAATGTGTCATCTTTAACTTTATGCCTTTTGGAAATCAGTTCATCTTTTACTTGCTTAGCTATTCACAGTAACAGAAATTTTGACCAGGGGTGCCCAAACTTTTGCATGCCACTGTATCTGCACAGCTAGGACAGTAGAGATGCCAGGCAGGAAAGTGAAATGCTCCTGTTTCCGGACAGGGAAGGCAGGGAGATCGCCAGTGTCCCTGACAACCACAACTCGAGAAATGCATCCAGCTGCAGCTTCTAACAAACCGCGTTGGGGAGTTGGAGCTGGAACTGGATGAACTCTAGATCATTTGGGAGGCTGAAGGGCTGATAGACAGGGCATTCGTAAGGCCAGTGATGTTGTGGGGATGGAACTGGACTCTCTCACAGTGGTGTCTGAAAAGAGGATGCTGTACAAGTTGCATGCCATCTTTCCACTACATAATGTACTGGTTGGGCACAGGAGTACATTCAGCCAGAGACTCGTTCCACCGAGATGCAACACAGAGCGTCATAGGAAGTCATTCCTGCCTGTGGCCATCAAACTTTACAACTCCTCCCTTGGAGGGTCAGACACCCTGAGCCAATAGGCTGGTCCTGGACTTATTTCCTGGCATAATTTACATATTACTATTTAATTATTTATGGTTTTATTACTATTTTATTATTTATGGTGCAACTGTAATGAAAATCAATTTCCCCCAGGATCAATAAAGTATGACTATGACTATATAGAAAGGTAGTTACACACAAGGTGCAGGACACAGGAAACTGGATGACAGTCAGAAAGGGGAAAGGGGTTAAAGAGCCAGTGGCAGAGTATCCCTGCGGTCAGCTCCCTCAACAACAGGTTACTTTGGGATGACCTAACAGAGGGGTGTGTGTGTGTGTCTCTCTCTCTCTTCCCCCTCCCCTCCCCTCCCTCCCTCTCTATCTCTCTTTCACTGCCTTCATTGAGGGTGGGATGCTGAGCAGACAAGGAGGGTGGGGAACCACCCGATCCGAACATGAGGTGCAGTTCCTCTCATTTGCAATTCATCTCACTCTGCCTGCCTTTCCTCCCTTGTTCTGTTCCTCTCACCATCTCCCTCTCCCATCGTCCCATCCCCTATAACTCTTTGTTGCTCCACTTCCTACCTTCAAGCCTCTCCCCCTCCCTGCCACACCTGAAACCGCCTGTCAATTACCCCTCATTACCTGGATCCACCTATCACCTGCCAACTCCTGCCACAACCCTCCTCCTCACCTCTTTATACTGGCTGTCTTGTGAAAATCTGTCCTGAAGTGGGGTCTCGACCCGAAATATTCATTGTCATTTCCTTCCACAGTTGCTGCCTGACCCGCTGAGTTCCTCCAGCAGATTGTCTTTCTGCTCCAGATCCCAGCATCTCATGTTGCTGGGACTGTTTGTAAGTTCGATAAGGAGCCAGTGGTGTTTGGACTTGCTCTTGTTTGTGGAACGTTCTCCCTGTCACAGTAGTGACAGGCGCTATCTCCACTCGGCAGACAGAAGGTCAGGATGTTCTATTTCACTGCTGTCAGAGACAGGAAGAGCAGCCAGTCCTTTGAGAGCTCTACTTAACTCTGGTGGTGTAGCGGGTGGAGCTGCTAGCCTGCCTCACAGTTCCAGAGAGCTCGGTTCGATCCAGGCTCTGGCGCTGTGCTGTGTGTGGCTGTGTGGAGTTTTCATGTTCTCCCCAGTTTCCCCCGCTTCCTCTCCTGGGTCCTGATGAGGCGTTCTCAGCTTGAAACCGGGTACAGAGAGCAAGTGAGTGTTCAACACTGTCTACCAGCCTCTCACTCACTGCTGCTGGAGAGGGTGTCTGCGTGTAGCGGTCTCTCACTCACTACTCCTGAGGAAAAATCCTTGCATTGGAGATCATTCCTTCTCCGTCTCTCTCCTCCCACTCTCCTCCTCCCCTCTCCTCCTCCCCCATCTCCTCCTCCCCTCCCTCTCCCCTCCCCCTCCCCCTCTCCCCTCCCCCTCTCCCACCTCCTCCTCCCTCCTCCCCTCTCTCCCCCTTTCTCTCCCCCCCTCTCTCTCTCTCCCCCGTCTCTCTCCCCCTCCTTCCCAATGCTGTTGATGAATGTGGCTGGAACAACGTTTAATTGGCATGGATTGTAGATTTGGACTCTAATTCAGTTTTTAATGATGTGCTCTAGTTCTGGTCACTTTTTTTTTACTTTTGGGTGATTCTTGAATCGGGGCGGGCTGCAGATAATGAACACTGAGCTGAACTGAACTGAAATATGCCTCTTGATTTTCTGTTTTACGTTCTGTGTGTCCACTCTTTTCTTTTGTTGCCATTTGTGTGATTTTTCTTTGCACATGGGGGGGAAGGGGGTTTGATGTTTGTCTTTAACAGGATCCACGGTATTTCTTTGTTTCGTGACTGTGGGGAAGAAGAATTTGATAATAAAATGTACTTTGAATCTTTGAACTTTATTCCTCTCCATAGATGCTGCCTGACCTGCTGAGTTCCTACAGCATTTTGCGTGTGTTACAATCCTAATTACTACAGTTTGGGAACACTATGACAATTTTGTCACTTTGCACTGAAGCAGACTTTTTTTTTAATTGTGCTCCATATAACCATAGAACTTCTTGTCCGTGCCGAACGCTTATTCTCACCTAGTCTCATCTACCTGCACTCAGCCCCTAACCCTCCATTCCTTTCCTGTCCTTATACCTATCCATTTTTTTTTTAAATGACGAAATCGAACCTGCCTCTACCACTTCTAAATTGTGTATAATTTTGTTTATCTTGTGAAGTTCAAAGTTCAAAATAAGAGTTATTATCAGGGACACCATATACAACCCTGAGATTCATTTTCTTGTGGGCATGCTCTATAACTCAATAATAGAATAAATAAAAGACTACACCAACTTGGCAGTTCAGTCAGCCTCCAAAAATCAACAAACTATACAAATAGAAAAAGAAAGCAATAATAATAAGTAAATAAGCAATAAATATCGAGAACATGAGATGAAGAGTCCATTAGTTGTGGGAACAGTTCAGTGATGGGGCGAGTGAAGTTATCCCCTTGGTTCAAGAGCCTCATGGTTGAGGGCCTGAACTGTCCTGAACTTGGTGGTGTGAGTCCTAAGGCTCCCGTACCACCTTCCTGATGGCAGCAGTGAGAAGAGAGCATGCCTTGGGTGTGGGGTCCCTGATGATGGATGCTGCTCTCCTGCAGCAACAAAGCTTCGTGGTGGGGAGGGCTTTGCGCATGATGGACTGGGCCATCTCCATTACTTTTTGTGGGATTTTCTTCTGAAGGGCATCGGTGTTCCCATACTAGGCTATGATGTAGCCAGTCAATATACATTCCACCACACATCTGTAGAAGTTTGTCAAAGTTTTAGATATCATGCCAAGTCTTTGCAAACTCCTAAGGAAGTAGAGTCATTGCTGTGCTTTCTTCGTAATTGCACTTACCTGTTGGGCCCAGGACAGTTCCTCTAAAATGATGACTCCTGAGGAATTTAAAGCTGTTGACCTTTTCCACCTCTGATCCCCTGACGAGGACTGGCTCATGGACCTCTGCTTTCCTCCTGCTGAAGTCAGTAATTAGCTCCTCGGTCTTGCTGACATTGAGTAAGAGGTTGTTGTTATGGCAACGCTCAGCCAGGTTTTCAATCTCCATCCTATATGCTGATTCATCACCACCTTTGATTCGTCAGAAACCTTGACTATGGCATTGGAGCTGTGCTTAGCCACGTAGTCATAAGCACACAGCTCTGTGAACGCAGCTTACCTAATGCGATGTTCCTGTGATTCTGCTGCAAGCATGTTTTTCACTGCTTCAGTGCATCAATGGACTTGTGCAGGTGACAATAAACTTGACTTTGTCTTGAACACATTTTAATTTATTTTTCCAGTGAATTAAGTTTACCAGTGAAGCAGGTAAGTTCAAAGGGATATGGTAACCGGGGTCACAGTGAATGGAGAGGGACTATGGGAACTGGGACGCAGTGAGTGGAGTTGGAACAGAGTAAACATTGCCTGTCAGATGCTGAGCTATTGGGGGTTTGACTAGTCCAACAGCGGATTACTGGAGCTTTACTGCACCGGTTTTCTTAAAGTAAGCTGCAGAGAATTGTGAACTCAGTCAGCTCCATCATCGGGATGAGCCTCCATAGTATCCAGGACATCTCAAAGGAGCGATGCCTCAAAAAGGTGGCATCCATCATTAAGGACCCTCATCACTCAGGACATGCCCTGTCCTCACTGCCACCATCAGGGAGGAGGTCCAGGACCCCGAAGGCACACACTCAATGATTCAGGAACAGCTTCTTCCCCTCTGCCATCTGATTTCTAAATGGAGGTTCAACCCATGAACACTACCTTTTTTTCAAAAAATTCTTTTTTTACACTACTTATTTAATATATATACTTATTTAATATATTTAATATGTATTTAATATATATACTCTTTCTGTAATTCACAGATTTTAAAAATTATTATGTATTACATTATACTGCTGCTGCAAAGACAACAAATTTCACAACATATGCCAGTGATATTAAAGCTGATCCTGATTAAACTGGTGAATTGTTGGGAAGTAAAGTAATGTGCACCTGCACTGAATTACTCATTGAGTCATACAGCATTGAAACAGGCCCTTTGGCCGGACTGGTCCATGCTGACCAATATGACCACCCAAGCTCATCCCATTTGACTGTGTTTGACCCATCTCCCTCTAAACCTTTCCCACCCATGTGTAGTACTATGCAAAAGTCTTAGGCACATATACAGTATATAGAGCTAGATCAATAAACCAATTGTTTGGAATCAAATACCTTGCCAGGTTGGGTGTGTCTGTACCTGCACCACCCACCCCACCCACCCCTGGCACTCTCTCTCTGCCACCTGTCGCACAACTCTCCCGCGGCACTCCACCCTTGCCATTCCCAACATCAGGTTTACAAACTCACTCTCTACTCCACCTATACAAATTCAGTACTGTGCAAAAGTCTTAGGCACCCTAGCTATAGATACAGTATGAGCCCAAGACTTTTCAACAGCAGCATACTTGTCCAAACGTCTTTCAAATTTTATAATTGGACCCATCTCCACGACTTCCTCTGGCAGCACATTCCACATACCCACCCCTATCTGAATGAAAAACTTGCCCCTCTTTCCCCCCTCACCTCAAACTTAAACCTATGCCCCTAGTTTAAGATTATCCCTACCCTGGGAAAAAGTTTGTGACTATTAACGTCAACAACTTCTGTAAGGTGACCCCTCAGCCTCCTCTGCTCCAAGGGAAACGTCCCAGTGTTATAACTCAAGTCTTCCAGTCTTGGTGACATCCCTGTGAATCTTTTCTGCATCCTTTTCAGCTTAATGACATCCTTCCTATAGCTGGCAGATCAGTGGAACTAGAGAGGGACCATTCCTAATGGGCAAATATCAAAGGAAAATTCATTATTAAAGTCCTTTGTTATTCAAATAACAAGCCATGGGTAACAAAGGACATTAAGGACATCCTGAACGCTAAAAAGAGGGCGTTTAGAGATGGAAATAGGGAGGAGCTGAAGGCAATACAGAGGGACCTGAAAGCCAGGATCAGGGAGGCTAAAGACAGGTACAGGAGGAAGCTTGAGTGGAAACTCCAGCAGAACAACATGAGAGAGGTCTGGAGTGGGATGAGGACCATCACTGGGTTCCGGCAAACTAGCAACAGAGGAGCTGAAGGCAGTGTGGACAGGGCCAACGAACTTAACCTGTTCTTTAACAGATTTGACATTGTGGCCCCTGCCCATCTCCCACATGAGTCATCTGTTGTCGGCCCCTGACCAACACATATTCCACTCTCCCCTCCTACTCCTCCTCACAGTCCCCCACCCTACTCTCATGACTATACCCCTTCCCCACACGAAACCACCACGGTGGCTTCACAGCTGAACAGGTGAGAAGACAGCTTAAACGTCTCAACCCAAGCAAGGCTGCAGGACCGGATGGTGTCAGTACCAGGGTGCTCAAAGCCTGTACCCCTCAGCTATGTGGAGTACTTCGCCATGTACTCAACCTGATCCTGAGGCTCCGGAGGGTTCCTGTGCTGTGGAAGACATCCTGCCTCGTCCCTGTGCCGAAGATGCTACGTCCCAGCGGCCTCAATGACTACAGACCAGTGGCATTGACCTCCCACATCATGAAGACCCTGGAGAGACTTGTTCTGGAGCTGCTCTGGTCTATGGTCAGGCCACACTTAGATCCCCTCCAGTTTGCCTACCAGCCCCCACTAGGAGTTGAGGATGCCATCGTCTACCTGCTGAACCGTGTCTACGCCCACCTGGACAAGCCAGCGAGCACTGTGAAGGTCATGTTTTTTGACTTCTCCAGTGCGTTCAACACCATCCGCACTGCTCTGCTGGGGGAGAAGCTGACAGCGATGCAGGTGGATGCTTCCCTGGTGTCATGGATTCTTGATTACCTGACTGGCAGACCACAGTACGTGAGCTTGCAACACTGTGTGTCCGACAGAGTGATCAGCAGCACTGGGGCTCCACAGGGGACTGTCTTGTCTCCCTTTCTCTTTACCATTTATACCTCGGACGTCAACTACTGCAGAGTCTTGTCATCTTCAGAAGTTTTCTGATGACTCTGCCATAGTTAGATGCATCAGCAAGGGAAATGAGGCTGAGTACAGGGCTATGGTAAGAAACTTTGTCACATGGTGTGAGCAGAATTATCTGCAGCTTAATGTGAAAAAGACTAAGGAGCTGGTGGTAGACCTGAGGAGAGCTAAGGTACCGGTGACCCCTGTTTCCATCCAGGGGGTCAGTGTGGACCTGGTGGAGGATTACAAATACCTGGGGATACGAATTGACAATAAACTGGACTGGTCAAAGAACACTGAGGCTGTCTACAAGAAGGGTCAGAGCCGTCTCTATTTCCTGAGGAGACAGGTCCTTTAACATCTGCCAGACGATGCTGAGGATGTTCTATAAACCTGTGGTGGCCAGTGCGATCATGTTTGCTGTTGTGTGCTGGGGCAGCAGGCTGAGGGTAGCAGACACCAACAGAATCAACAAACTCATTCATAAGGCCTGTGATGTTGTGGGGATGGAACTGGACTCTCTGACAGTGGTGTCTGAAAAGAGGATGCTGTCCAAGTTGCATGCCATCTTGGACAATGTCTCCCACCCACTACATAATGTACTGGGTGGGCACAGGAGTACATTCAGCCAGAGACTCATTCCACCGAGATGCAGCACAGAGCGTCATAGGAAGTCATTCCTGCCTGTGGCCATCAAACTTTACAACTCCTCCCTTGGAGGGTCAGACTCCCTGAGCCAATAGGCTGGTCCTGGACTTACTTCCTGGCATAATTTACATATTACTATTTAACTATATATGGTTTTATTACTACTTAAATATTTATGGTGCAACTGTAACAAAAACCAATTTCCCCCGGGATCAATAAAGTATGACTATGACTATGACTAAGTGCATGAAATGTTTCCACAACCAATGGGCTGATTTTCAAAGACTCATGTCCTCAATATTCATTATTTTATTATTATTGCTTTTCTTGTTTGCACAGTTTGTCGTCTTCTGCCCTCTGGTTAAACGTCCTAGTTGGGCGGCCTCTCATTGACTCTGTTACAGTTATTATTTCTCTAAATTTGCTGAGTATACCCATAAGAAAACGAATCTCAGGGTTGTATATGGTGACATATATGTACTTTATAATAAAATTTACTTCGAACTTTGAAATTAAATTCCTTATCTATGCATTAATCTGTCTGGATGGCATGCAAAATCAAAGTATCTTGCTAAGTGTGAAAGTAATGATCTTGGTTCGATCCTGACCACCGGAACTGTCTTTGTGGAGTTTGGAATCTGAGAAATACTGGAAGTTGTTGGAATTTTGGCTGACATGAGAATGCCTGAAGGCTTACCTGTCCCCGTGACCAGATAGGTTACTCCTGGGTGCTCCGGTTTCTTCCCACGTCCCAAAGCCGTGCAGTTCGGTAGGTTAATAGGCCAATGTAAAATTTTCCCTAGCGTGTGGGTGGTTGACAGAATCAGGGAGACTAGCTGAGGAGAATGTAGGATTAATGTAGAATAAATAGGATTGATGTAAAATTTGTGTAAGTGGGTTTGAGAGGAGTTGATTATAAAAGTAAGGGTGTAATGCTGAGGTTTTATAAGGCATTGGTCAGACTGCACTTGGAGTGTTAACCCCTTAACTAATCAAGGAGGATTGGGGTGGAGATACATCTCCACCAAAGGAGGTGTAAGATGCTCCTTTCCTCTGCTATCCTGCAGAACACCGTTGGGCAAGGTGTAGCAGCTGCTTAGCCCCCACCCCCCACCCTGATCAGGGTCATGTGAAGCCATGGGAGCAGGTGGTGGATGGTCGTATGAGCAGCCGGTGCAGATCACAAGTCCTGGTTATGTGACCACTGACACCAGGCAGACAATCTCTGAAGAGTATTGATAATGGCCGGGGTCACCCATCTGGTAAAGACACTGCCCAGAAGCTGGCAATGGCAAACCACTTCTGTAAAAGAAAATTGCTGAGAACAATCATGGTCATGGAAAGACCATGATCACCCACATCACCGACACAGCACATAATTGTGATGATGATCTATGAATGGATGTGTTGTCATTAGAGAGGTTCCAAAGGACTAAGCTGAGAGGCAGTTGAGGAACATGCAGAGGGGATTTTGGGGGAATCCTGGCAGGCTAAAGCGAATGGAGGAGAAGGTGAAAAATAAAATATATTGTGGAAATTCATGAGAGTATTTCATAAATGTTGAGAGACTGAAAGATATTGTGTTTGGAAGGTATTGTAGATGGATTACAGGAAGTTAACCTTTAGATAGAGCAGGCGATAAGGAAGGCAAGCATATGTCTTTATTGCAAGTAAATTCAAATGCAAGAGATCCAGATATGATTACATGGATTCCTGGTGAGATCAGGAGTGGACTGTTATGGGCATGTCTGTGATATAAATACGAGAGATTCTCAAGATGCTGGAAATCCAGAGCAACGCACACAAAATGCTGGAGGAATGCAGCAGGTCAGGCAGTGTCTATGGAGGCGAATAAGTAGAGACATTTTGGGCTGTGATCCTTCATTGGGACTTATGAGTCTTGGTCCAAAACAACAACTGCTTTCCCCCTCCACAGATGCTGCCTAACCTGTTGAATTCCTCTGGCATTTTATGTGTGTGGCTAAGGAAATATTGTGAGAGGTAAAAACGGGTAATGCCGGCCAACAGGGTGAAGCTGTAAAGACCAATCCTCTGTACAGTGGATACAATGGACTGCAGAAGCATTGATGAACTCCAACCAAACCATTGACTTTGGACAATGGAGATGGGAGGTCATCAAACCCTAACCCCACTGGAAGCTAAAGGCCCAAGAAGAAGAAGCTAATATATATATATATATTTGGGACTTGGGGTATGTAGTGAAGTTCGACCAGATTGATTCTTGAGGTGGCAATCTTGTTCAGAGAGATTACACAAGCCATGTCTATTCTCTCAGAAGTTTAAAAGAATAAGAAGAAAACCTTGTGCAAAGTTTTCTAGAAGCCTGATGTTTCCCCTAGTTGAGGTGCCCAGAACCTGTAGTGATGGTCTCAAAACAAAGGGCTCAGATGTGAAGAAATTCCTCCACCCAGTTTTCCAAGAGGACCACAATCTTGTCGTTGGGTTTGGAGACTTGCATGCCTCAATGACCCAGAGAGCTATGTTGGCTGGAGTCAGGGTGTTATGCTTTGGCTCTTGGTAGGGTCACCCAGGCCAAACAGATCAAAGGGCAGAGGTCAGAGTAAGAGTGGTCTCCTGGTCCTCCAGGTTCAGGGGTTCAGCTCGGGGCTAACAACCCTGACTGGTCAAACAAAACTTACAGAAACAGCAATGAAGAAACGTTCTACATCTGAGTGTGACGGTATTCCCGAGTCTTCACCCGGGACTTGTGTGACTGATGGTAGTGAAAACCGAGAGGAAGCTACTGAAGTGATGAAGGAAGCCCTGAACACTGCTGGGTGGAGGACCGTCATTGCTGCCCTAAATGCCAGTGGTGTAATTGGGCAGTAAGTGTAAGAACATGAGCAGTGTCGTAAATTCATACATCAGCAAAAGAGACCTTTCAGCCCAACTCATCCACGCAGACCAAAGTGCTCCCTAACGTTAGCCCTAAACCCTCTGGACTTTCTCTAATGCAGGCACACCCGTTCCTAGATAGGGGGGCCCAAAACCGCTCATAATACTCTGCGTGTTCAGGCCAATGCTCATAAAGCCCAGGCATTGTTTTGGTATTCTAACATTGCATTATTCTTCATCATCACCAACTCAACCTGCAAGTCAACCTCGTGCGAATCCTGCACCAGGACTCCTAAGTCCCTCTGCACCTTTGACTTTTGAATTTTCTCTCCATTTACAAAATAGTCCATGCCTTTATTCCTTCCACCAAAGTGTAGAATAGTTTTGTCATAGTGTTCTTGAAGAAGCTGTTCTTGAATCTGGTAGGGTAGGACACCTGGCTTCCGTACCTCCTGCCCGATGGTAGCTCTCAGAAGATGGCGTGGCCTGGATGGTGGGGATTTTCATTGCCCAATGGTAGCTGTGAGAAGATGGCGTGGCCCAGATGGTGGGATTTTTATTGATCGATGGTAGCTGTGAGAAGATGGCGTGGCCCAGATGGTGGGGATTTTTATTGATGGATGGTAGCTGTGAGAAGATGGCGTGGCCCGGATGGGGGGGATTTTTATTGATCGATGGTAGCTGTGAGAAGATGGCGTGGCCCGGATGGTGGGGATTTTTATTGATGGATGGTAGCTGTGAGAAGATGGCGTGGCCCGGATGGTGGGGATTTTTATTGATGGATGGTAGCTGTGAGAAGATGGCGTGGCCCGGATGGTGAGGATTTTTATTGCCCGATGGTAGCTGTGAGAAGATGGCGTGGCCCGGATGGTGGGGATTTTTATTGATCGATGGTAGCTGTGAGAAGATGGCGTGGCCCAGATGGTGGGATTTTTATTGATCAATGGTAGCTGTGAGAAGATGGCGTGGCCCAGATGGTGGGGATTTTTACTGATGGATGGTAGCTGTGAGAAGATGGCGTGGCCCGGATGGTGGGGATTTTTATTGCCCGATGGTAGCTGTGAGAAGATGGCATGGCCCGGATGGTGGGGATTTTTATTGATCGATGGTAGCTGTGAGAAGATGGCGTGGCCCGGATGGTGGGGATTTTTATTGATGGATGGTAGTTGTGAGAAGATGGCGTGGCCCGGATGGTGGGGATTTTTATTGATGGATGGTAGCTGTGAGAAGATGGCGTGGCCCGGATGGGGGGGATTTTTATTGATCGATGGTAGCTGTGAGAAGATGGCGTGGCCCGGATGGTGGGGATTTTTATTGATGGATGGTAGCTGTGAGAAGATGGCGTGGCCCGGATGGTGGGGATTTTTATTGATGGATGGTAGCTGTGAGAAGATGGCGTGGCCCGGATGGTGAGGATTTTTATTGCCCGATGGTAGCTGTGAGAAGATGGCGTGGCCCGGATGGTGGGGATTTTTATTGATCGATGGTAGCTGTGAGAAGATGGCGTGGCCCAGATGGTGGGATTTTTATTGATCAATGGTAGCTGTGAGAAGATGGCGTGGCCCAGATGGTGGGGATTTTTACTGATGGATGGTAGCTGTGAGAAGATGGCGTGGCCCAGATGGTGGGGATTTTCATTGCCCAATGGTAGCTGTGAGAAGATGGCATGGCCCGGATGGTGGGGATTTTTATTGATCGATGGTAGCTGTGAGAAGATGGCGTGGCCCGGATGGTGGGGATTTTTATTGATGGATGGTAGTTGTGAGAAGATGGCGTGGCCCGGATGGTGGGGATTTTTATTGATGGATGGTAGCTGTGAGAAGATGGCGTGGCCCGGATGGGGGGGATTTTTATTGATCGATGGTAGCTGTGAGAAGATGGCGTGGCCCGGATGGTGGGGATTTTTATTGATGGATGGTAGCTGTGAGAAGATGGCGTGGCCCGGATGGTGGGGATTTTTATTGATGGATGGTAGCTGTGAGAAGATGGCGTGGCCCGGATGGTGAGGATTTTTATTGCCCGATGGTAGCTGTGAGAAGATGGCGTGGCCCGGATGGTGGGGATTTTTATTGATCGATGGTAGCTGTGAGAAGATGGCGTGGCCCAGATGGTGGGATTTTTATTGATCAATGGTAGCTGTGAGAAGATGGCGTGGCCCAGAAGGTGGGGATTTTTACTGATGGATGGTAGCTGTGAGAAGATGGCATGGCCCGGATGGTGGGGATTTTTATTGATGGATGGTAGCTGTGAGAAGATGGCGTGGCCCGGATTGTGGGGATTTTTATTGCCCGATGGTAGCTGTGAGAAGATGGCGTGGCCCGGATGGTGGGGATTTTTATTGATGGATGGTAGTTGTGAGAAGATGGCGTGGCCCGGATGGTGGGGATTTTTATTGCCCGATGGTAGCTGTGAGAAGATGGCATGGCCCGGATGGTGGGGATTTTTATTGATCGATGGTAGCTGTGAGAAGATGGCGTGGCCCGGATGGTGGGGATTTTTATTGATGGATGGTAGTTGTGAGAAGATGGCGTGGCCCGGATGGTGGGAATTTTCATTGCCCAATGGTAGCTGTGAGAAGATGGCGTGGCCCGGATGGTGGGGATTTTTATTGTCCGATGGTAGCTGTGAGAAGATGGCGTGGCCCGGATGGGGGGGATTTTTATTGTCCGATGGTAGCTGTGAGAAGATGGCATGGCCCGGATGGTGGGGATTTTTATTGATGGATGGTAGCTGTGAGAAGATAGCGTGGCCCGGATGGTGGGGATTTTTATTGTCTGATGGTAGCTGTGAGAAGATGGCGTGGCCCGGATGGTGGGGATTTTTATTGCCCAGTGGTAGCTGTGAGAAGATGGCGTGGCCCGGATGGTGGGGATTTTTATTGTCCGATGGTAGCTGTGAGAAGATGGCGTGGCCCGGATGGTGGGGATTTTTATTGTCCGATGTTAGCTGTGAGAAGATGGCGTGGCCCGGATGATGGGGATTTTCACTGATGGATGCTGCCTTCCTGAGGCAGTGCCTCCTGTAGGTACGACCAATGGTGGGTGGGAGGTGCCTGTGATGTATTGGGCAGAGTCCATCACTCTCTACAGCTTCTAACGTTCCTGTGCATTCGAATTGCCGTACAGACCATCAACGTTGTTAAAGCCCGGGGGGGTGGTAATATGGACAAGCTCCCACTATCTATTAAATGCTCTCAATGGCTTGCATCTCAAATAGCCTCTGACAACCAAGTCCAGCTCCTGACCTGCACGTGTGGCTTAGCTACTAAGCCCAGCGGAGCCACTTCTATTGACAGAAGGGGCAATGCCGAGTTACTGGCATGGTTGGCAGCTCATCCAGGAAAGGGAAAACTCTGATCTCAAACCTTGCGGCTATACTGACTCATGGAGAAAGTTTCGGTTTAAACCCTCGAAGGAAAAATCTGGAGCTGGATTCCCTAAGACAGTTCTATGTTGAGTTCAATGTTGACTGGCAAGTCCTGTGACATTTCTGGTGCCAAGCTGTATTGGTTTTTGCCGTTCCTTTGCATGGAGAGGGGGAGCTTGCTACATGGACAATAGCTTGCTCTCCATAATGTACCACCCTGGCTTGCGTACCTTGATAGCTGGGGTGCAACGTCCATGGTTGACCCTGACCAACGGAGGTCTAAGCAAAATCCAGACCATGATACAACCAGGGTAGTTAAGAAAGCTTATGGGATGTTAGCTTTCATAAGTCGAGGGATAGAGTTTAAGAGTCGCGATGTAATGATGCAGCTCTATAAAACTCTGGTTAGGCCACACTTGGAGTACTGTGTCCAGTTCTGGTTGCCTCACTATAGGAAGGAAGTGGAAGCATTGGAAAGGGTACAGAGGAGATTTACCAGGATGCTGCCTGGTTTAGAAAGTATGCATTATGATCAGAGATTAAGGGAGCTAGGGCTTTACTCTTTGGAGAGAAGGAGGATGAGAGGAGACATGATAGAGGTGTACAAGATAATAAGAGGAATAGATAGAGTGGATAGCCAGCACCTCTTCCCCAGGGCACCACTGCTCAATACAAGAGGACATGACTTTAAGGTAAGGGGTGGGAAGTTCAAGGGGGATATTAGAGGAAGGTTTTTTACTCAGAGAGTGGTTGGTGCGTGGAATGCACTGCCTGAGTCAGTGGTGGAGGCAGATACACTGGTGAAGTTTAAGAGACTACTAAACAGGTATATGGAGGAATTTCAGGTGGGGGCTTATATGGGAGGCAGGGTTTGAGGGTCGGCACAACATTGTGGGCCGAAGGGCCTGTACTGTGCTGTACTATTCTATATTCTATGTTCAGTCAGGATACTTTCCGCACAATTTCAAGGATCAAGGATCAGTGATCAAGAATTAACTTTATCCTCCAAATACATTTACATGTATTGGCATTAATAACTGTAACACATTAAGATGCACTCCAAAGTGTGATATGAATTACCACACCCAAAATGCTGGAGGAACTCAGCAGGTCAGGCAGCGTCAATGGAAAAGAGTACAGTGGTCATGGATCGACATGTCGGAACAGGAATGGGAATGGGAATTAAAATGATTGGCCACCAGGAAGTCCCCCCTATGGCAGATGATGTGGAGGTGCTTGACGAAGGAGATCCCCTGGCCCTCCCCCATTTATGATGGGTCTCACCAATGTCGAGGAGGCCGCACTGGGAGCATCGGACACAATAGAGGACCCCAGCCAGATTACACATGAACTGTGGTGAGGAGGCCACCTTCAGGGGGAGGAGCAGCACCTTATATTCTATCTGGGCGCCCTCCAGCCTGATGGAATGAATATCCATTTCTCCTCCTGGTGAACAAAATCTGCACCCCCCCCCCACATTCCCCACTCTGACCTTTCACTTCTTCTCACCTGCCTATCACCTCCCCCTGGGTCCCCTCCTTTTTTCCTTTCTCCTATGGTCCACTCTGCTCTCCTATCAGATTCCTTCCTCTCCAGCCTTTGACCTTTTCCACCCACCTGGCTTCACCTATCACTTTCCAGCTAGCCTCTCCCCCCCCCCCTTATTCTGGCGCCTTCCCCCTTCCTTCTCAGTCCTGAAGAAGGGTCTCAGCCAGAAATATCGACTTCTGCAGAAACTGCCTGACCTGCCGAGCTCCTCCAGCGTTTTGTGTGAGTTGCTTTGGACTTCCAGCATCTGCAGACTTCCTCAAGTTAATGCTGTCCCTTTGCTTTTCCCCTCACAGATCATCAAAGACTGCAGCAGGGAAGTCGGGATAATGAAACAAATGGAAGAAATGATTCACGTAGCAAAGAAGCTGGAGTTCGACAAGTTAAAGGTACGATGCCAAACTGCAGAACCTGCTGAGAAACTTCAGGATCTCAGCCTGGCTACAGACACCATTGGCTCTGCAGACTTTCTCGTGGTTGTGATATGAATTACCTTGTGACCTGTAATCTTCCTTCTCTTCAGAAGTGTGGTGGTGCGATTAGAGCAGTACTTAAGTTCCAAGAAGGCGGATAAAAAAAAGGAAGCCGAAGTGAGATAGACAAATAAGGAAGCCTTGTCATTCAGTAGATCAGGCCATTGAAATGTGCTTATCAAGAAAGATACTGTTGAAATCTAAACACAAGAGATTCTGCCAATGCTGGGAATCCAGAGCCACCCACACAAAACACTGGACCAGACAGCATCTATGGAAATGAATAAACAGTTTATGTTTTTGGCTGAAACCCTTCTTCAGGACTGAGAAGGAAGGGGAAAGATGCCAGAATAAAAATGTGGCGTGAGGGGAAAGAGGCTAGCTAGAAGGTGATAGGTGAAGCCAGGTGGGTGGGAAAGGTCAAGGGCTGGAGAGGAAGGAATCTGATATGAGATCAGCATCTGTGGGAGGGAAGAAGGGGCGCCACCAGGGGGAGGTGGTAGGCAGGTAAGGAGAAGAGCTGAAGAGGCCAAAGTGGGGAATAGAAGAAGAGGGAAAGTGGGAGAGGAAAAATGATCAGAAGGAGAAATCAATGCTCAGGCCATCAGGTTGGAGGCTATCCAGACAGAACGAAGTGTTGCCTCACCTGGAAGGACTGTTTGGAGCCCTGAATGGAGGTAAGGGAGGAAATGAATGGACTTTCTGCCGCTTGCAGGGGTAAGTGTCAGGAGGGAGATAGTGAGGAGGGATGAATGGCAAGGGAGTCATGGAGAGAGTGATCTCTACCAGAAGCGGTGAATGGGGGTGAGGGAGAGGTAAAGATATGTTTGGTGGTGGGATCCTGTTGAAGATGGCGGAGGCTGCGGAAAATGATGTGTTAGATGCGGAGGCTCATGGGGTGGTAGGCAAGGACAAGAGGAACTCTATCCCTGTTAAGGCAGCAGCAATTTGGGGTGAGCATGGATGCTTGGGAAATAGGGGAGATGTGGGTGAGGGCAGCATCAATGGTGGAGGAAGGCAAAACCCTGCTCTTTGAAGAAGGAGGACATCACTGACACTCTGGAAAGGGAAGCCTCACCTTGGGAACAGAGACATTTCGTGACTGTTGAAACGTAGTCTATGTTTTTTATAGGAATGTAAGCTTTTACAAACTGCTATTTGAAGATACCTCTGCTTTTTGTTAAAGAGAAAACTCACAGACCTGTAAAGCACTTCGGCCCACAACACAGAAGACAGATTTGGGTGTCCTTGTGCTGGCTTCCCTAAAGGTTAACATGTAGGCTGAGTCGGTGGCAAGGAAGGCAAATTAAATGTTAGCATTCATTTTGAGAGGACTAGAATATAAAAGCAAGGATGTAATGTTGAGGCTTTATAAAATACTGGTGAGGCCCCACCTGGAGTATTGTGAGGAGTTATGGGCCCCTTATCTAAGAAAGGATGTGCTATATAACTATAAATACAAATTTCTATTTTCTAGTATATGGCCCACAACATTGAATATTATTTTTAAAAGATATTGAATAGGGTGCTGGATTTGTCTTTGCTTGTGTTGGGCTAACAGCTTCTTTCCCTCTGCCATCTGGGTGGCACGATCACGTAGCAGTTGTCACAATTGCTTTACAGTGACAGGAATTGGAAGATCGAGATTCTTTCTGTCTGTAAGGAGCTTGTATGTTCTCAGTGTGACCGTGTGGGTTTCCTTAAGGTGCTCTGGTTTTCTCCCACACTCCAGAAACGTACCGTGTAGGGTTGGGGTTAGTGAATTGTCTGCATGCTATTTTGGCACTGAAAGCGAGGAGACATTTGGGGGCTGCCTCCAGCACAATCCTCACAATGCAGTTACAAAGAAGGCATGACAGGGACTATATTTCATTGGAGTTTGAGGAGATTTGGTATGTTACCAAAGACACTTGCAATTTTCTATAGGTGGACCGTGAAGAGCATTCTAACTGGCTATATCGCCATCTGGTACGGAAGTGGGGAGCGGGGAGTGGGCGGCTACAGCATAGGATCAAAATAAGCTGCAGAGAGTTGTAAACTCAGTCAACTCCATCATGGGCACTAGCCTCTGTAGTATCCAGGACATCTTCAAGGAGCAATGCCATAAAAAGGACCGCCCAACACCCAGGTCATGCCTTGTTCTCATTGGTACCATCAGGGAGGAGGTACAGAAGCCTGAAGATACACACTCAATGATTCAGGAACAGCTTGTTCCCCCCTGCCATCCAATTTCTGAATGGACATTGAACCCATGAACACAACCTACTACTGTTTATTTCTATTTTAAAATTTCTACTTATTTAACTATTTAGTGTGTGTATATATATATACATGTACTGTATTTCACAGTTTTTTTCTATCTTATGTGTTGCATTGTACTGCTGCTGCAAAACAACAAATTTCACGATATATGCCAGTGATCTTAAACCTAATTCTGGTTCAGATCCTCAGACTGTTTGGTTGCTGATGCAAGAAAAAATAAGCATTTCATGCATGTTTCATTAAAGTTAATCTATTAGATTTCTGATCAGTCCATGTATGTATGAACACAACCTCACCATTCTTCTTCTGCAAATTTATTTATTTCTGTTAATTGTAGCGTATAGTAATTTGTTATGCCTGGACTGTACTGCTGCCATTTCATGACTTATGCCGGTGACGTTAAACCGGATTCTGATTTTGAACTTCTTCACTACCTTCATTGAGAAAGAGCAATGAACAAACTACTGGAAGATCTCAGCACGTTGAGCAGCTTCAGCCCGAAACGTTGACAATTCTTTTCTCCTCTTCCCTCCCACAGATGCTGCTCAACCCACTAATCAAAGTTCAAAATAAATGTTATTATCAAGGTACATATATGTCACCACATACAACCCTGAGATCCATTCTTTATATGTGGAAAAAAGATTCCTGCTCACACCCCGTCCCAACCTCCTACCTTTAACCTTCTACTCTCTTCCTTTGCAGTCCTGATGAAGGCTAGAATGCCGACTCTTTACTCCTCTCCATAGATGCCGCCTGACCCACTGAGTTCCTCCAGCATCTTGAGTGTGTTACTCCGGAATTCTAGCACCAGCGGGATCTCATGTTTATGTTTCACCTCATACAAAGTTCAAAGAAAATCTTATTATCAAAGTACATACTGTATATGTCAGCATATAAAACCCTGGGATTCATTTTCCTGCGGGCATACTCAGCAAATCTATAGAATAGTAACTATAACCGGATCAACGAAAGATCAACCAGAGTGCAGATGACAGCAAACTGTGCAAATGCAAAAATAAATAAATAGCAATAAATAAATAATGAGAACATGAGAAACAAGATAAAGAGTGCTTAAAGTGAGATTATTGGTTGTGGAAACATCTCAATGATAGGGCAAGTGATGTTGAGTGTAGTTATCCCATTTTGTTTAAAAGCCTCATGGTTGAGGGTTAGTAACTATTCTTGAACCTGGACATGCAAGTCCTGAAGCTTTTGTACCTTGTACCTGATGGCAGCAGCGAGAAAACAGCATGGCCTGGGTGGTGATGATGGATGCTGCTTTCCTGCAACAACGTTTCATGTAGATGTGCTCGATGGTTGGGGGGCCTTTACCCTTGATGTACCGAACTAAATCCATTACCTTTTGTAGGATTTTCCATTCAGATATAAGGCAAGATATCAGAAAGATACAAGGCAAACTCAGAGGGTCAAATGGCCTAATTATGACCATATGTCTTATGGCGTTACAGTTAAACTCAGGTTTATTGTCATCTGCATAAGTACATGTGTGCACAGGTGCAATGAAAATCTTACCTGCAGCAGCATCGCAGGCACAGAGCATCAGATAAATTGCTTTCACCTGAAATTAATCACAGTTTTTACAAGAAAGAACAAGGAACTCTGGACAACAAAGATTTGGCTTCCCCAATACTTTTGAGTGTATCTTATGGATTTTGGTCTGCTGATCATGAAAATCACCATGAAATTTCCTTATCTTGCACCATTTTTTTGAAATCACCTATATTTGTGACTTAAATTCATAATTCAAGTTAGAATAACTGATGCTGAGATTAAGGAAGGCATTTTTGTTGGTCCACAATTCAAACAGGTCATTAATGACAGGCAATTCGAAGAACTTCTAGTGGGACCGAAGAAAATCACATGGAAGGCATTCAACGATGTTGTTGAAAGTTTTCTTGGCAACTACAGAGCACCAATCTACACGGAGCTGGATGACGACATGCTTCAAGTCTACAGAACCATGAAGTGTAACATATCACTAAAGATTCACTTTCAGCATTCCCATTTAGACTTCTTTCCTGCAAATCTTGGTGCTGTCAGTAACCAGCATGGTGAAAAGTTTCACCAGGGCAGTGCTGTCATGCAGAAAGGGTATCAGGGCAACTGGAATCCACCAATGCTGGCTGATTATTGTTGAACACTTAAGCAAGAAGCCTCAGACACTGAGTACAAATAAAAATCATCAACAAAATATTTGAGCTGAATTGAACTATTGTAAAGCGCCAGCAGTGTTATTCAATTAAACATATTATACTCAATAAAAGTTAATTTCTCGTTTCTCCAAATTCCTACGTAGTACAAGTGGTCTGAAATTATACTTTTGTTCAGCTTCAAGCGGGCGATCATAAACAAAAATTCTGAGCGAGCAACGCTTTCTTAAAAAAACTGCTGTCTAGTGTTATTATAGTCATCGCTGAGAAGGACTCTCTTTATCATCTGCTTATAGGAGTTGGATGAGCTTCAGCATTTATAAATTTTCCTGCTCTACAATCAAGATGAGTGCTGCAAAAAAAAGTCCTAAGAACTTTTCAGCAAACGGGGAACAGGCGCTAGGCTGCACATTTCACCATCTTGAACGCACTGCGCGTGCGTACACGGTCAGTGGCCGGGCAGGGGGGGGGGTGGGTCCTTGCGTGTAACGTCACACCGTGCGTGGCGACGCAGGGGGCAGCGTGCCGGCGGGCGTGCGGAGCGACCTGACTCTGCGGCTGATGTTTATCCCCAGCTCGAGGTGTTCGGTGAGTTAAACCGGGGGCGAGCGCTAGTTAACTAGTTAACCCGATCACAACTAACATAACCAGGGAGATAGGTGCGTCGGGCCACGGGAGCGGGGCATTTAACTCTGGCTGTCAGTCCAACCTGAAGGTGGCTGGCTGGTTAACAATAATTATGCAGGTTAGGTGCTAGTCAGCACTAACCTGGTTGGATTAACCTGGTGATCAGCATTTTCCAGCCTTTATTTTTCACGGAGTGGGATAGGGGAAGGGGAATGAGGGGGAATGAATGTTGGAGGTGGCGGGCCTCGAGTTGTGGCCTCCCCCGGAGCCTGAGCTCGGGCCCTGGGGAAGGGCAGAGGGTCGAGGTGGCCTGGGGTTCCCCCACCCCCACTACTTACAGCCTCTGCAGCGGGCTAACCTTCCCTCACGCCCCTCTGGACACTAGCTCTTATTTATTTTTGCAGGGCAGCCATTTATTTGACCGTGGGGATTTAAAATTTCACTGTTATTTATGATCTGGTCTTTGCCTGCTGCAGTGCCAGAATATCGCTGGTCCCACTGACAAGCTGGCTCCCTCGGAAAATGTTGTTGGCTAACGCAGAGCCGGTGATTGGTGACAGTGATTGTCAGCCTGGAGGCTGCAACAATCGAAATGAGTATGTTCTCCCAGTGTCGGCAGTAGGTGCAGTGCCTCAGGGCATGGTCTGGCGTTGAAGTTGATATCATAGGGAAACCTGAATCTGTTTGTGTGTATGTCTCCCTCCTTTTCCTCTCCCCCACCTTTCCCTCTCCCCCACCTTTCCCTCCCGGACTCTCTCCCCCTCCCACCCCTCCCGAATCTCTCTCCCCCTCCCACCCCTCCCGAATCTCTCTCCACCCCTCCTCCCCTCCCGGACTCTCTCTCCCCCCCTCCCCTCCCGGACTCTCTCTCTCCCCCCCTCCCCTCCCGGACTCTCTCTCCCCCCCCTCCCCTCCCGGACTCTCTCTCTCCCCCCCCTCCCCTCCCGGACTCTCTCTCCCCCCCCTCCCCTCCCGGACTCTCTCTTCCCCCCCCCTCCCCTCCCGGACTCTCTCTCCACCCCCCCCTCCCCTCCCGGACTCTCTTTCCCCCCACCCGGACTCTCTTTCCCCCCACTCCCCTCCTGGACTCCCTCTCCCTCCCCCCTTCCCTCCCGGACTCCCTCTCCCTCTCCCTCTTCCCTCCCGGACTCCCTCTCCCTCTCCCCCTTCCCTCCCGGACTCCCTCTCCCTCCCCCCCTTCCCTCTCGGACTCTCTCTTCCCCCCACCCTTCCCTCCCGGACTCTCTCTGGACCCCCACCCCTTGCCTCCTGGACTCTTTCTCCCTCTTCCCCACCCCCACCAGTGTGTGCTCATCGAGCATTTACAGTCAGCAACATGAGAGTGACCAGATTTTTTAAAAAATACTGCTGTTAGAGGTATATACAGGCTTATCTCACTCATCTGGTTATAATATAAGCATCTGTACTAACCCTCAGCAATTCTCTCTGCCCCCGTGCCCCCTGTTCTCCAACTTGCACCTAAGCTGGAGGAGCAATGTAACTAAAAGCATGTGAATCTTTGGGAATTTGGAGGATACTGAAGCACCCAAGTGAAAACCCACGCAGCCACAAGGACAGCAGAGGTTATTGGAGCTCTTGGTCGCACCTCCCCCATTTCCCTCACTTGTACTGTTAGCCGACCTCCCTGCCAGGCAGACCGGGAATGGAATTCCCTAGATCCATATATTTCACTCAACCAGCTTATGCTTCCAGCACATCATTTTTGATATGACCCTACAGATGACAAGAGGATCATTGGGGTATCTCTTCTCCTTTATTTGTGACATTTACCCGGAGCATTTCAGACGAAGCATTAATTACGATCCCTGCCACCCATCCCACAATCTCTTTGACCCGTTACTGTCAGGAAGGAGGTACAGAGGCATCAGAGCTAGAACTATCAGACTAGATAACAGCTTCTTCCCTCAGGCTGTGAGACTAATGAATACCCTGCTACCACTGAGTTCTCGTCACTGGGACAGCGAGTTGTTTACTGTTTACCTGCGCTGTGCACTACATGCATTGTAAATTATATTTTATTTACTTGTAATATTTTGTTTATGTGCTGCGTGGGATCTATGTTTTGTGGGTGCACTGTGGTCTGGAACATTGTTCCATTTGGTTGTATACGGTGGTTGTCCGTCATGTCCAACGGTGACGGGAGTCCTGTGCGGAAGAGTTTTTAGAGTAGGAAAGCTATTGCATTGGGGCAGCTCCTCATTCTCCAACTGAGAGGTCCGGTCCAGTGGTACGAGCAAGCGTCACAAACTGGGGTCTTCCTTGGTTGCAGTGGGTGACCATGACGCCTTCTGTGCCTTGTCGTGCCCTTCGCTCTTCACCGAGTGTTGTAGGACCACCTTCCTAGGCTGTTGGATGTCACTGTGGATCTCGTCCGGCCTGTCTGCCGGAGCGGACTTCGCACACCAGGACGGGCATGTCCTTACCTCACCAGGGTATGAGGCCACTGGCTACCCTCATCTACCCTCACTTGATTTAGCCTGCCTGTTGAAGTGTTGTGCTGGGGTCTGTCGCATGCGAACAGTTGCTTAGAGCCACATGTAAGAGTTGAGTGTCTGGTGAGGACCAAAGGTGAGTGAGCTGCCCCAGAATTGACGTGTCAAGCCCCTTCACTAGAGGTGCTACCCCTTCTGTACACCCCATACACTCCCCCTATATATATGTTCAGTCAGTTGACATTGAACTTTAACATGACCCTAACAACAGCCACATATTCCCGTCTTAACCCCTTTCGACAGGGGCCATTCTACCTGACTCTGCCTCCCAACCCCTTTCGACAGGGTCCACTCTACCTGACTCTGCCTCCCAACCCCTTTCGACAGGGTCCATCCTACCTGACGCTGCCTCCCAACCCCTTTCGACAGGGGCCACTGTACCTGATTCTGCCTCCCAACCCCTTTCGACAGGGGCCACTCTACCTGACTCTGCCTCCCAACCCCTTTCGACAGGGGCCACTCTACCTGACTCTGCCTCTCAACCCCTTTCGACAGGGGCCACTCTACCTGACTCTACTTCCCAACCCCTTTCGACAGGGGCCACTGTACCTGACTCTCTTTGCTCATCCTGCAACTTTGCAGTCCCATAGGTACTTACTTCTGTAACTACGGGAGATGTAACGTCTGTCTCTACATCTACCTCCCCACTATCCAGCCCTTCCAGGTGAAGGCAGAGAGCCACACACTCATCCCCCAACCTTGTCTGTTCCATTCTATGCTTTCAATGTAGCCATGTCGACCAAATGCAGACTTGGTGGCTACTTTGCTGAGCACCTAGGCTCTGCCTGCTGGCCATTTTAATTCTCCTCCTCACCCCCACATCAACCTGTCTGTCTTCGGCCTCCTCCACTGTCAGAGCTAATAGAGAAATAGTGCCTCATATTCCCACTGAGGATTCTATTAAACATAGAATTCTACAATTTTAAGTAATCTGTTCCCCCTCTAACCTTTTTCCTCTCTTTTCCTGGCCTACTTAGTCCCTTCTACAACCTCCTCCATCTGCTTATCACTCACACACTCCTCTCACTGGATCCTCCCTCCCTCAGTTTTTTCCATGTGCCATCTTCCTCTCCTATCAGATCCTACCATCTGTGGCCTTGGCTGCCTCTGCCTGTTGCTATTACCCACTTACCCCCATCCTCCACCTTTCTGTCCCCCTTCTCCACCTTGATCCACCTATTACTTAGACTGGGGGTTCCCAACCTTTTATATGCGGTGGACCCCTACCATTAACCGAGGGGTCGCTGGACCCCAGGTTGGGAACCCCTGACTTTGACCATAAGACATAGGAGCAGAATTAGGCCATTCAGCCCATCGAGTCTGTTACGCTATTTCATCATAGCTGGTCCATTTCCCTCTCAACCCCGTTCTCTCTGTATGCTTTCATGCCTAGACTAATCAAGAACCGAACAATAGGAGCATAACACTTGCTGTCTCCTGTCCCACTCCTCCCCCTAAATTCTCTATACTGACTATCTCTCCTCTTTCAGTCCATTTGAAGCATCTTGACCCAAAGCATTGACTGTTCATTTGCCTCCACAGACATTGCTTGACTAGCTGAGACCTTTCAGTCTTTTTTTAAACAACAGACAGTACCTGTCCATTCATCTCCTCCCTCATCTCCATTCAGGACTCCAAACAGTCTTTCCAGATGAGGCACCACCATACCTGCGAACCTGCTGAGGTCATCTTTTGCCAATGTGGCCTCCTCTACATTGGTGAGACCCGTCATAAATAGGAGCTCCGCTTCGCCGTGCGTCTCCCCATCCCCGCATTTTTATTCTGGCGTCTTTCCAGTTCCGAAGAAGGGTCGAGGCCTGAAACGTCAACTGTTTATTCACTTCCATAGGAGCTGCCTGAGCAGCTGAGTTCCTCCAGCAGTTTGTGTGTGTTACTTTGGATTTCCAACATTTGTAGACTTTCTTGTGTCTACAATTCTCTGCAGCTTTTTCCAATGCTGTGCAAGAATTTTCCGGTCTATATCAGGCGGTGATGTAGCCAGCAAGAATGCTCTCCACCATACATCTATAGAAATTTGCAAGAGTGTTTGGTAACAATGCCACTGTGCTTTCTAATCATGGAGAAGGTTCCCTCCCTCAGCACCACCTCGCGCTGCCACAACTTCGTGAAATTTTATCATCAGAATCTTTTATATCATTTGCGAGGACTCAATTTGAAATCTTTTCAATATGTAAGCGCACTCTGAAGTTAAAGGGATGCTTACTGAGCCATGGCTGACAAGTAGAATTTCAAGTTCTTATTCTACAAGCCATAATTATTATTCTGACCTTCTATCTTCTTAAGTGTACTGTTAGATCTGCAGAAAAGGTCACTGGCTGCAGTCTACCATCGCTGCAGGATTTGTGTGTCCAGGACAAAGAAGCAGGCAGGAAAAATCATTGCGGACACTACCCACCTTGTAGCCTGCCTTTTCCAAAAGCTCCCCTGTGGAAAACACTGTCTTCTTCTTTATAAGCCCATCATCCCTATTGGTGCCTACGCCGCCAACAGCAGCTCTCCAGAGCCCTCTGTCTTGGGCCAGTCTTTCAAGTTGTCCCAGGTGTAACCCATCTATGTGACTTCTAGGCAAAGATCCTTTCCCTCCTGGGGATGAGACCCTGGAGCTTCTGTAGCTCTAGGTTTTTACAGGACGGGGTTGCTAGTATCATGCCTAACCCTCTTCCTTTCACAGTCATCCATGGCAGAGTTCCATGGTTCCATTTAATCAGAAAATGTATACAACCTGAAATTCTTACTTTTCACGGACGTCCATGAAAACAGATGGGACTCCAAAGAATGAATGACAGAAGATGTTGGAAAATGTTGTAGGGCTATTAAATCAAAAACTTAAACACCATCTTAAAAGTTTCTACCCCCAGGTACTTAATCTGATCAGCCATTCTAATTAGCCCCCAAACCTCCCCTATGTATTACCCCAATCACTGCACTACAAGCACTTTAAACCACTGTTGATAATTGTTTACATTGCAAATACATGCTGGGATTTATGCATATTTCTATCCTTATCAGTCCTTAACCTCCAGTTTTATTTCTTTATCATTCATTATTTTTTATAATTTTAGAAATGATAGTTTTCAGCTATCCTCCTTCTCCCCCCCCCCACCAGCTTTTTATTCTGGCATCTTTCCCCCTTCCTTTCCAGTCCTGAAGAAGTGCCTTGGCCCGAAATGTCGACTGTTTGTTTGTTCATTTCCATAGATGCTGCCTGACCTGCTGACTTCTTCCAGCATTTTGTGTGTGTTGTTCTGGATTTCCAGCATCGGCAGAACCACTTGTGTTTATAATAGCTGAATGGTGTACAAAGACACATACATGTAAATGTATGTGGCAAATAAAGTTGATTCTTGTGCCTCCCTTATTACAAAAGCAGAGGCTTTGGACTGTGGACCCCCGATGCTGGAAATTGCAGTTGCTTTCTCCCTGGCTACTCATACACATTTTTGCCCATGATAGGTATCACTAGACTTTCTTTGCAAACAGAGTCCAAGTAAATATGTTTCCAGCTGAATTACCAGATATCAACCAACTGAATGTTGGAGAACTAAGATCCAGGGTTCCCAACTTGGGGTTGATGCACCTCTTGGTTAATGGTAGGGGTCCATGGCATAAGAAAGGTTGGGAACCCCTGACCTAGATAAAGTGGACACGGTGGCGATGTTTCCTATAGCGGGGAAGTCCAAGACCAGATGTCACAGTTTCAGAATAGAAAGATGTCCCTTTAGAATAGAGATGAGGAGTAATTTCTTTAACTAGGGGATGGCAAATCTGTGGAATTCATTGCCATGGATGGCTTTGGAGGCCAAGTCATTGAGTATATTGAAGACCATAAGAGCATAAGATATAGGAAGACAATAAGGCCATTTGGCCCAGAGTCTGCTCCGCCATTTCATCATTTCCCTTTTCAGCCACAGTCTCCTGCCTTCTCTCCGTATTCCTTCATGCCCTGATGAATGAACCTCTGCTTTAATTATACTTGGCCTCCACAGCTGCCTGTGGCAATGAGTTCCGTAGATTCACCACCCGCTGCCTAAAGAAATTCCTCCTCATCTCCATTCGAAATGGATGTCCCTCTATTCTGAGGCTTGTGTCCTTTGATCTTAGACTCTCCCACCATAGGAAATAATCTCTTCACATCCACTCTACTGAGGCTTTTCAACATTCGATAGATTTTAATGAATCCCCCTACCCCTTTATGCTTCTGAATTCCAGTGAGTACAGGCCAGAACCATCAATTTGTCCTTATATGCTAACGCTTTCATTCCCAGAATCATTCTCTTGATCCTCTTCTGAACCCTCTCGAATGCCAGCATGCCCTTTCTTAAATAAGGGGTGCAAAACTGCTCACATAACTCCAGATGAGGCCTTACCAGTGCCTTATAAAGCCTCAACATTACATCCATGCTTTTACCTTCGAGTCTTCTCAAAATGAATGCTAAAGTCCATTTGCCTTCCTCACCACCAACTCAACCTACAAGTTAACCTCCTAAGCCCTTTGCGGAGGTTGATAAGTAAGGGCATCAAAGCCTATGGGGTGAAGGCAGGAGAATGGGGTTAAGAGGGAAAATAAATAAATCAGCCATGATGGAATGACAAGCAGACTTAATGGGGCAAATAGCCTAATTCTCGGTTGAATAAGTATTTATTAATAAATAAATTAATTGAGCTTAATTAACATAATTGAGCTCCGATGTCTTGTAGTCTTATGGATAGGTTTCGGGAGTTGCAACAACATGTAGGCGCCTAATCCAGGGATGCAGTAATTATACTGCCCATACTGACGGTTTGATCCTGTGCCCTCCAGTGTGTGTATTGGCCATCAGTTGGGCTTTGAAGGGAAACTGGATGAAGTGAACGTTTTTGACTTGCAAGTAGTTTCAGATGACTGAATGCAAGATGCAGGTTATTTATGATAAACTGTGTGGTGGGCAGGGGTTAGAGGGGCTGAATTATCTTCTTTTCTCCCCTTGCAAATATCATGGAGTATTTCGATGCTCTATGAAATTAACGTAGTATTATTTTCAGGGCCACTGAGTGTTTGAATCCTTTCTTTTCCTCCTGTCTGTTTGTACACGCAGTGCAGTAGGGCAGGATGAATGGAAATGCATTGCTCCTGCTTCGGATCAGCACGGTGCAACTGCTGCACGACTTGTCAGCCAACCCCACGCGGGATTCAGGAGAGAATTTCCCAAGCATACAGTGAGGGAGGTGGTATTTCTAACACACTGCACATTGCTGCCTGTGTGGAAGTCACTTTACAAGCTCAAGCCCTGTCAACTCGATGAGGAAGCTGATCCGGAATAATTTGTACTATTTGCAACTCTGGACACTAAGCAGTTCCCCCAATCCCAAGCGGTGGATTGGGAAATTTGACTGCATTGCAGGCAATCAGTCATTTGCATACATGGAACACTACAGCACAGTACAGACCCTTCGACCCACAATGTTGTACCAACCTCTTAACCAAGCCGTTACATAGCCCTGCATTTTTCTATCATCCATGTACATATCTAACAGTTTCTTAAATGCTCTTAATGCATCTAACGCTACCACCACCCCAGTAGGTTGTTCTAAACACTCATCACTCTGTGTATAAGAACTTACTCTGACATGCCCCCTATACTTTCCTCCAGTTACCTTACAATTACACCCCCTTGTATTAGCCTCTTCCGCCTTGGGGAAATGTCTCTGGCTGCCTACATGGCCAAGGCCTCTTATTTTGTCCACCTCTATCAAGTCACCTCTCATCTTACTTCACTCCAAAGAGAAAAGCCCGAGCTCACTCAACCTATCCTCATAAGCAACACACAAAATGGTGGAGGAACTCAGCAGGTCAGGCAGCATCTATGGAAATGAGTAAACAGTTGACGTTTTGGGTGGAGACCCTCATTATTTATTTATTTCTTAAGATACAGCATGAAATAGATCCTTGCAGCCCTTCGAGCTGCGCTGCCCCCTCAAAACCCCAATTTAATCCTAGCCTAATCACAGGACAATTTACAATGACTAATTAACCTACCAGCTGTAGGAGGAAACCCACATGATCACAGGGAGAATGTATGTACTCCTAACAGGCAGTGGTAGATATTGAATCCAGGTCACCTGTGTACTGTAAAGTGTTGTTCTAACCTCTGCACTCTTCTTCAGGAATGGTTCTTGGAGAAGGTCTCCTTTCCGTTTTTTTTTGCAAAACGGCAACTTGTCTATTCACTGCCATAGATGCTGCCTGACTTGCTGAGTTCCTCCAGCAATTTGTGTGTGTTGCTTTGGATTTCCAGTAGCTGCAGATTTTCTTGTGTTTATGATTTGTTTACCCTCCTAAGGCATCTATAACTCGTAGGTTATGGGATTTTTCATGAGGAAAGATTGAAAGCAGAGCAATGTTTGCAGAGGCTTGGCCTATGGCTTATAGTTTGGGCAGTGGTGTGGAAGGATAAGCAATAAGGAGGGAACAATTAAAGTCATAGTACTAGAGTAAATGAGAAATCCAAGGGATCACACAGCATTGAATGAGGCCATGCAGCCACTGTGACACAACGGGCCCTTGAAAGTTGCTCTACTTGTCCAACCCCACTCTCCTATGTGATTTTGCTTTTTACACGCAATGCCAAACATTGTATTGGAGGCAGGGTGGAGGTACCTCTCTACTAAAGGAACGGTAAGGCGCTCCTTCCCTCCACTAGTCTGCGGGTCACCCTTGGGCAAGGTGTATCACCTGCTTAGCCCCCTCCCGATCAGGGTCACGTGAATCCATGGGAGCAGGTGGTGGATGGTCATATGGGTACCTGGTGCACATCACAAGTCCTGGTATGTGACCACTGACATCAGGCAGACAATCTCTGAAGAGTATTAATAATGACTGGGGTCACCCATCTTGTAAAGACACTACCCAGAATAAGGCAATGGCAAACCACTTCTGTCGAAAAATTTGGCAAGGACCATCATGGTCATGGAAAGACCATGATCGCCCATGTCATACGATGTGCACGTAATGAATGGAGCAAACATTACATTAGTTTCCATCCTTTCAGTTAGCATTTTCTAGATCATTGGGGCACCATAGTAGCATAGCAGTTAACGCGAGGCTGTTGCAGAGTTTGGAGTTCAATCTTGGCGTCTTCTGTAAGGAGTTTGTGCCCCCTCTCCATGGAATGCATGGGTTTCCTCCAGGTGCTCCCTCAGTCCAATGACATACCAGTTGTAAGTTAATGGGTCATTGTAAATTGTCTGTCTGTATCTTGTTTTACGGCGGTTGGCATCCAGCTTAATGGTGCATTACCGCCACCCTCTGCTCCAGAATGTGCACTAGACATACATTCTAAATCCCTTCACCCAATCACTCACACACACACACACACACACACACACACACACACACAAACCTACACTTCACCCTCCCATCTTTGACCATCCTAGTATCCTATTCCTGTTTATTCGTCATATTCTATAAAAAACCCCTGTACCCCTTAAAAACGCTAAAAATACCCGGACTTGTGCTCTCTCACCCATGCCCAGCAACCCTTTTAATGTGAATTCCTGCATCCCCAACTCCCTTAATTTATTTCTCATCATCTCTCTCTGTATCCCATACTTCCTGCAACACAAAACCACATGTTCTACTGACTCCTCTTCCTGACATTCCTCACACAATCCTCTCTGGTGTTTCCCTATCATTTTCAATGTTTTGTTTAATGCACAATGCCCCAGCCTTAACCTAGTCCACACAATTTCCTCTCTTCTGTTTCCATTACCTACCCTAGTAACTGCAACACTCTTTTGTATTTGATATAAATGCCTCCCTTTCCCCTCCCTGTCCCATCTTTCTTGCCACATTCGGTTGACTTTTTCCCAGATTACACACTTAAACTCTGCTTTACTGATACTAATGTGCATTTCCACATTTTCTTTCTTTAACGCCCTCTTTGCCAACTCATCCACCCTCTCATTCCCCTTCACCCCTACATAGAAATTTTACCTGACCTCCCTGATTTGCAATTCTTGTAACTAACTGAAGGACTTCATAAAGTACATCTTGCCGACTGTTTGTGTGAAAAGACCTTAAACTTGCGAGAACTGAGGATGAATCTGAACATATCAATGCTTTGGCTTGTCTGGCTTTCTGCACCCATTGCAATGCAACCAACACTGCCAGCACCTCCACTGTAAACACCCCTAACTTAAAAGATGTTCTTCTGCTGATTCCAATTTCTTTTGCTGGTATTACCACCCCAAACCCTGTCACTCCTGTGATTTGGCTAATGTTAAATTAGAGTTACTGCTGGTGTGGCTTGAAGGGCTGGAATGATCTCTTCCACGTCTGGTTCTAAAACTCTTAGCATTCAATTAATTATCTTGTACAGAACAAGGCCCCAGAAGCAGCTGTGAACTGGACGTGGGAGATTGAGAATGTGACCCTGGCCCAAGCTGTTAATGACCAGTAAGATGGTTTAGGTATGGCAATGAATGATATCTGAACTGACTGACTTCTTGGGTGTTGACATAACATATATGAACAAATTCTGGTTGCCTCATTATAGGAAGAATGTGGAAGCATTAGAGAAGGTGCAGAGGAGATTTACCAGGTTGCTGCCTGAAAATGAGGAGCGACACAGCAGTGTAGTGCTTAGCACAACGCTTTATGGTACCAGCAACCCGGGTTCAATTCCCGCCACTGCCTGTGAAGAGTGTGTACTTTCTCCCCGTGACCGCGTGGATTTCCTTCCACAGTCCAGAAACATACCAGTTGGTAGGTTAATTCTTCATTGTAAATTGTCCCGTGTCCCATCCCTATTTGTTATGTTCTTATTAGGCTTGTATTAAATTGGGGGACTGCAGGGCGGCACGGCTTGAAGGGCTAGAAGGGCCTATTCTGTACTCTATAGAACATAGAATAGTAGTAACACAGCACAGTACAGGCCCTTCGGCCTACAATGTTGTGCCGACCCTTAAACCCTACCTCCCATATAACCCCCCCCATCTT
This sequence comes from Mobula hypostoma, assembly GCF_963921235.1. Classification (NCBI taxonomy): domain Eukaryota; kingdom Metazoa; phylum Chordata; class Chondrichthyes; order Myliobatiformes; family Myliobatidae; genus Mobula; species Mobula hypostoma. The sequence continues at coordinate 112,900,303 of NC_086101.1, forward strand.
AAATACCTGTCTAGCAGTCTCAATAAATAAATAGAAATAATTAATTAAATTTCTTATGAAAATAGTTTCAGTAAGCTAGGACTTTCTTGTTTGGAGCAAAGGAGGATGAGAGGGTGGCTTGATAGAGATGTAGAAGATGATAGAGGTGCAGATAGAGCAGCCGGTGTCTTTTACAAATAGCTGATAGGAGGGGACATTTTTAAGTTGATTGAAGGAAAATATGGGGGGTAATATCTTAGGATAATATATGGTGACATAGATGTACTTTGATAAAAAATTTGCTTTGAACTTTGCATGGAATGTGCCATTGGGGTGATGGTAGAGGCAGATACATTAGGAACATTTAAGAGACTCTTGGATAGGCACATGGATGAAAGAAGAATGGAGGGCTGTGTAGGAGGGAGGGTTAGAGTAGTTTAAGTGGTTGGCACAGCATCGTGGGCCAAAGGGCCTGTACTGTGGTGCAACTGAGGTAAATAATGTGATGCAATTAAATGTAGTTTTTAGGCTCACAAAATGCCCTGAATATTGAGGCAGACCAATGACATTTAACCCTAATTGAACCTTAAACCCTGAACCTTCTCCTATAATCAAGACCAGTTTACCTCCACTGATGTAATGTTGAATTGTCTCTTGCCTCAGGTTTTTGATTGCATACGCCCTCATTCTTACCCTTATTATTTGCAGACCTGACCGTTTCAATGTTGTCCTGGCCAATCTCCTGCTTTTGGTAAGCTTCTGCTCCTCAATGCTCTGTTTCCCATTCCCGCAGTGTCTGTTCCTGTTCTCCTGGTATTCCTTGTCTTACGTTGGATCCAGCAAGGACTCACTTTCAATGTTCTGATCACCTCCATATCTACCCCTCCCGATTTCCATAACTGCTCCCAGTCTTACAACCCTCTGCTCAATATGTCACCAAATTCTCGGGCAAATTTCTACAGATGTACTGTGGAGAACGTTCCTTTGGTTGCATCACCAGCTGATATGGAGAGGCTGGTGCACAGGAGGCAGTGGATTGTAAACTCAACCAGCTTCATCGTGGGCACTACCTCCCCAGTTTCAAGGACATCTTCAAAAAGATGGCATCCTCATTAAGCATTCTCACCACCCAGGGCATACATTCTTCTCTTTGCTATCACTAGGGAAGGGTGACAGGAACCTGAAGACCCAGACTCAATGTTTCAGGAACAGCTTCTTCCCCTCCATCATCAGATTTCTGAATCATCCATGTACACTACTTCACTATTTTTGCTGCCTTTTAGTGTGTGTGTGTGTGTGTGTGTGTGTGTGTATGTACACTCACACACTTTAATATTAAATATTATAAACATATATCACAATATTTCTTACTGTATTTTATAGTATATTTTATGTATTGCAATGTACTGCTGCCTCAGAACAACAAATCTCATGACAGATGTCAATGATAATAAACCTGCTGGTATGATGATTCTAATATTCTTATTCTGGCCACTGGCTCATCCTAAATTTAAACCCTCCACCAAGAGTGTACGTGCTTTCATGCACCTGAGCCCTAATCTCTCTGGTATTCACTCCCTGAATTCTCTGCCTCTGTACCTTGTAGCTCTCCTGTAAGGCGTCCTTTAAACCTATCTCTTTATTAAGCTTGGGCTCACCTGCCCAATATCTCCTTATGTGACTTAGTGTCAAATTGTGTTTAGTAAGAGCTCCTGGGATGATTGTCACATTAAAGACACAAGTTGTGATTGGAATGAACCAGTTACTGCTTTACCTAGTGTTTAAGATTTGACAAAAATTAGTCTTTTTAGTGTAGTTTGCTGGTACAAAGTACATTTTCCTCTTTAGTGCTTATTGTTTTGCATTAGACTTTGTTCAGCTACACATACTTTAAACGAGCACTCAAGTAATTGCTGCTGCTGTCTATGAGGAGTTTGCACATTCTCCCTGTGACTGTGTGGGTTTCCTCCCATGGTCTAAAGACAAACCGGTTGGTAGGTTAATTGGTCATTGTAAGTTGTCCTGTAATGAGGCTAGGGTTAGATCAGGGGTCTCTGGATGGTGTGGCTAGAAGGGCCAGAAGGGCCTACTCCACAATGTATAGAAATATGGAAAACCTACAGCACAATAAAGGCCCTTCGGCCCACAAAGCTGTGCAGAACATGTCCCTACCTTAGAACTACCTAGGCTTTACACATAGCCCTCTATTTTTCTAAGCTCCATGTAGCCACTCAGGAATCTCTTAAAAGACCCTATCATTTCCGCTGCTGGCAGCACATTCCACGCACTCACCACTCTCTGCGTAAAAAAAATTACCCCTGACATCTCCTCCGTACCTACTTCCAAGCACCCTAGGACAATGCCCTCTCGTGCTAGCCATTTTAGCCCTGGGGAAAAGCCCCTGATTATCCACATGATCAACGCCTCTCATTATCTTGTACACCTCTATCAGGTCACCTCTCATCCTCCATCGCTCCAAAGAGAAAAGGCAGAGTTCACTCAACATATTCTCATAAGGCATGCTCCCCAAACCAGGCTACACCCTTGTAAATCTCCTCTGCACCCTTTCTATGGTTTCCACGTCCTTCCTGTAGTGAGGCGACCAGAATTGAGCGCAATACTCCACAAGTGGGGTCTGACCAGGGTCCTATATAGCTACAACATTATCTCTTGGCTCTTAAACTCAATCCCACGATTGACGAAGGCCAATGCACTGTATGCCTTCTTAACTACAAAGTCAACCTGCGTAGTAGCTTTGAGTGTTCTATGGACTCTGACCCCAAGATCCCTCTGACCCTCCACACTGCCAAGTCTATATTAATGCTATCTTCTGCCATCATATTGGACCTATCAAAATGAACCATCTCACACTTATCTGGGTTGAACTCCATCTGCCACTTCTCAGCCCAGTTTTGCATCCTATCAATGTCCCGTTGTAACCTCTGACAGCCCTCCACACTATCCACAACACCCCCAACATTTGTGTCATCAGCAAACTTACTAACCCTCCTTTCTACTTCCTCATCCAGGTCATTTATAAAAATCACGAAGAGGAAGGGTTCCAGAACAGATCCCTTCAGAACACCACTGGTCACTGACCTCCATGCAGAATATGACCCGTCTACAACCACTCTTTGCCTTCTGTGGGCAAGCCAGTTCTGGATCCACAATGCAATGTCCCCTTGGATCCCATGCCTCCTTACTTTCTCAATAAGCCTTGTATGGGGTACCTTATCAAATGCCTTACTAAAATCCATATACACTACATCTACAGCTCTACCTTCATCAATGTATTTAGTCACATCCTCAAAAAATTCAATCAGGCTCGTAAGGCACGACCTGCCTTTGACAAAACCATGCTGACTATTCCTAATCATATTATGCCTCTCTGAATGTTCATAAATCCTGCCTTTCTGGATCTTCATCAACTTACCAACCACTGAAGTAAGGCTCACTGGCCTTTAATTTCCTGGGCTATCCCTACTCCCTTTCTTGAATAAGGGAACAACATCCACAACCTTCCAATCCTCCAGAACCTCTCCCGTCCTCATTGATGATGCAAAGATTATCGCCAGAGGCTCATCTCCTCCCTCGCTTCCCACAGTAGCCTGGGTACATCTCATCCGGTCCCGGTGACGTATTCAACTTGATGCTTTCCAAAAGCTCCAGCACATCCTCTTCCTTAATATCTACATGCTCAAGCTTTTCAGTCCACTGCAAGTCATCCCTACAATTGCCAAGATCCTTTTCTGTAGTGAATACTGAAGCAAAGTATTCATTTAGTTCCTCCGGTTCCATACACACTTTTCCACTGTCACACTTGATTGGTCCTATTCTCTCACGTCTTATCCTCTTGCTCTTCACATACTTGTAGAATCCCTTGAGGATTTCCTTAATCCTGTCTGTCAAGACCTTCTCATGGCCCCTTCTGGCCTAATTTCATTCTTAAACTCCTTCCTGCTAGCCTTATAATCTTCTAGATTCCTATCATTACCTAGTTTTTTTGAACCTTTTGTAAGCTCTTCTTTTCTTCTTGACTAGATTTATAACAGCCTTTATACACCACGGATCTTGTACCCTACCATCCTTTCCATGTCTCATTGAAACGTACCGACACAGAACCCCATGCAAATATCCCCTGAACATTTGCCACATTTCTTCCGTACGTTTCCCTGAGAACATCTGTTTCCAATTTATGCTTCTAAGTTCCTGCCTGATAGCCTCATATTTCCCCTTACTCCAATTAAATGTTTCCCTAACTTGTCTATTCCTATCCCTCTCCAATACTATGATAAAGGAGATAGAATTTTGATGTATCTTAATAAATAATTTTTGACAAGGACTGTTTATTGACAGTGAAACTAATTAGCCAGAGTAGGTTGCCATTTTGCCACAGTAATTCTTTTTACACCAATCATTTCTTCCTGCAATTTGCTTCAAGCCCAATGGTGGGCATGTGAACTGTTGGCTATTTCATTCCTCTCCCATTGAGAGTAAAGTATATGTTTTCAGAATCAGAGTCGGGTTTAATATCACTGGCATATGTCAAGAAATTTGTTGTCTTTGTAGCAACAGCACAATGCTATACAATAGAAAAAACTGAATTACAATAGGTTTTTAAAATATTAAATTAAATAAGTAGTGAGGTAGTGTTCATGGGTTCAATGTCCATTTAGAAATCTGCTGGCAGAGAGGAAGAAGCTGTTCCTGAATCATTGAGTGTGTGCCTTCAGGCTTCTGTACCTCCTCCCTGATGGGAGCAATGAAAACAAGGCATGTCCTGGGTGATGGGGGCCCTTTTTGAGGCATCGCTCCTTGAAGACGTCCTGGATACTACAGAGGCTAATGCCCATAATGGAGCTGACTAAGTTTTCTACTCTCTGTAGCTTATTTTGATCCTGTGCAGTAGCCCCCCTCTCCCCCACCCCCATACCAGATGGTGATGCAGCCAGTTAGAATGCTCTCCACAGTACATCTGTAGAAATTTGTGAGTGTCTCAGGTGACATGCCAAATCTCCTCAAACTGCTAATGAAATAGAGCTGCTGTTGTGCTGCCTTTGTAGCTGCAACTGTCACCAATACAAGAGCTTCTAATCACCTACCCTTGATGTTTAATGGTGTTGTCATTACCCTTCCACAACCATCAGTCACCATTGACCACCGGACTGCAACGGCTACAAGAGCAGTTTAGAGGCTGGCTGTCCTGAGCTGACAACCTTTCTGCAATCCATAAGTCTCAAATCAGCAGTGTGATGTGATGGAACACCCTCCATTTGCCTGGGTATAACAACACTCAAGAAACTCAATACTATCCAGGACATAACAACCTGCTTCAGTGGTAGTCCATCGAGCACCCTACAAATGAATCTCCTTTTCCACCAGTGCACAGTAGCTTTAGTGTGTGCCATCTATTTGTTGTACTGCAGGGTGGCATGGTAGCATTGTGGTTAACATAACAATTATGTTGAACAACAAATTTTTGTGAAAGTGTTGCTTCCTCGGATATTTGTGGTGATAGACCACTTGAAGCTGAACACAAATATAATTTCAGACCACTTGTATCACGTAGGAATTCGGAGAAACAAAAAAATTAACTTTTATTGAATATAATGTGTTCAATTGCGTAATGGTGCTGATGCTTTGCGATAGTTCAACTAAACTAAAAATATTTTGTTGATGATTTTTGTACTTGGTGTCTGACACTTCTCACTTGTGTCCAACAATAATCAGCCAGAACTGACAGATTCCAGTTGCCCTGATACTAGTTTTTCCGTGACTGCAATGTCCTGGTGAAACCTTTCACCATGCTTGTCACTGACAGCATCAAGATTAGCAGGGAAGAAGTCTAAATGTGAATGTGGAAAATGAATCTTTAGTGGCATGTTGTACTTCATGGTTTTGTATGCTTGAAGCATGTTGTCAACCAGATGCATATAATTTTGTACTCTGTAGATGCCAATTAAATTTTCAACAAAATTCTTGAATGCCTTCCTTAACCTTGGCATTCTGAATTGAATTATGAATTGAAATAACAAATATAGGAGATTTCAAAAAATGGTAGGCAATAGGGAAACTTCATGGTGATTTTCATGATCAGCATCCCAAAATCCTTAAAATACACCCAAAATGGACCTCCCTCGAAGCTAGCAAATCAGAAGCTTCTACTGCTAAACTGTTTACAGTGTTTTGAACCAGCCAACAAGATCACAACGTCTAATCAATATCAACTCGGACCCCAGATGAGTATATAAGTCGGCATTCTGAGGAGACAACACCCTGAACTGCACACTGATGATGGTTTCTCGATTGGAGCTGAAGCGTCTGCAAACATTTTGCGAAGCTCGGCAATCAACCAAACTTCCAAATAGCCGACCCAGGCTACCAATATTCCACAATATTTCAGACACCCAAAAGTGTTTAGGAAGCAAAAATAGTGCCAGTCAAGGTTTAATTCCCATTGCTGTCTGTCAGGAGAGTGTACATTTCCTCCCACATTCCAAAGTAGTACAAATTGGGGTTAATTACTTGTGGGCATGTCCTGGGTGGTGGACACAAATGATGCTCTTCACTGTATGTTTTGTAGTACATGTAATAAAAGCTAATTTTAATCTTTGACCAGTAACACAAAGGTTCTAGGATTAACTTTATTCACCATATATGTTTACATATATTAGTAATTTTGTGGTGAGTTCAAAGTAAATCTATTATCAAAGTACATATATGTCACTGTATACATAATTTTCTTGCAGACATATTCAAATCCAATAGCCATAATAGAAACAATGTAAAGCCGCACCGACAGGGCGGTTCATCAGTATGCAAAAGACAACAAACTGTGCAAGTACGAAAAGAAAGGAAAAAAAGACATAATAATAATAAATATCAAGAACATGAGATGAAGAGCCTTTGAAAGTGAGTCCATAGGTTGTGGACAACAGGAATTCTGCAGATGCTGGAAATTCAAGCAACACACATCAAAGTTGCTGGTGAACACAGTAGGCCAGGCAGCTCCTCTAGGAAGAAGTACAGTCGACGTTTCAGGCCGAGACCCTTTGTCAGGACTAACTGAAGGAAGAGTGAGTAAGGGATTTGAAAGGGGGAGGGGGAGATCCAAAATGATAGGAGAAGACAGGAGGGGGAGGGATGGAGCCAAGAGCTGGACAGGTGATTGACAAAAGGGATACGAGAGGATCATGGGACAGGAGGTCCGGGAAGAAAGACGGGGGGGGGAACCCAGAGGATGGGCAAGGGGTATATTCAGAGGGACAGAGGGAGAAAAAGGAGAGTGAGAGAAAGAATGTGTGTATAAAAATAAGTATAAACTTCTCTAACTTCCGCTAATGCCCCACCTCCCCCTCGTACCCCATCTGTTCTCCAACCTGATGGCATGAACATCGACTTCTCTAACTTCCGCTAATGCCCCACCTCCCCCTCGTACCCCATCTGTTACTTATTTTTATACACACATTCTTTCTCTCACTCTCCTTTTTCTCCCTCTGGCCCTCTGAATATACCCCTTGCCCATCCTCTGGGTTCCCCCCCCCTTGTCTTTTTTCCCGGACCTCCTGTCCCATGATCCTCTCGTATCCCTTTTGCCTATCACCTGTCCAGCTCTTGGCTCCATCCCTCCCCCTCCTGTCTTCTCCTATCATTTTGGATCTCCCCCTCCCCCTCCAACTTTCAAATCCCTTACTCACTCTTCCTTCAGTTAGTCCTGACGAAGGGTCTTGGCCTGAAACGTCGACTGCACCTCTTCCTAGAGATGCTGCCTGGCCTGCTGCGTTCACCAGCAACTTTGATGTGTGTTGCTCCATAGGTTGTGGGAACATTTCAGTGATGGGGCAAGTGAAGTTGAGTGTGGTTATCCCCTCTGTTTCAAGAGCCTGGTTGTTGAGGGGTGATAACTGTTCCTGAATGTGGTATGAGTCCTGAGGCTCCTGTACCTTCTCCCTGAGGCAGCAGGGAGAATAGAGTATGACCTTGGGTGGTGATGGGGGGGGGTGGTGGTCCCTGATAATGGATGTTGCCTTCCTGTGCAAACTCTTCATGTAGGTGTGCTCAAAGGTGGGGAGGCTTTACCTATGATGTACTGGGCCATATCCACTACTTTTTGTAGGATTTTCTGTTCAAAGGCATTGGTGTTTCCATACCAGGCTGTGATGCAGCCAGTCAATATACACAACCACACATCTATAGAAGCTTGTCAAAGTTTTAGATGTCATGCAGAATCTTTGCAAGCTTCTCAGGGAGTTGAGATGCTGCCGTGCTTTCTTCATATTTGCAGTTGCGTGTTGGCCCAGAACACCGAGAAATTTAAAGTTACTGAGGGACCTCGGATCCCCTGATGAGGACAGGCTCATAGACCTCCAGTTTCCTTCTCCTGAAGGAATTTTTGTTGCATGTCAGGGTGTGACAAACAACAAAAATACATCAACGTTGAGCAATTGTAAAGAATATTAAAGTTAACAATAACGTATAATTTTGTATTTATATAATCTGTATACAATAATATATAAATTTGTATAATTTTGTGTATGTATGTGTGTATATATCTTTTACACTCTGATTATTTGTCACACTTGGTGTGTAGTAGTTCATTGATGCTATTGTATTTCTTTTTTTGAATGCCTGCAAGAAAATGAATCTCAGGGTAGTATATGGTGACATATTCGCACTGTCTTCTTCATCTTTTGTCCTTAGCTCCCAGTGGAGCATTGGCCATAGATGACACCCCCTCTCCCCCCCCCCGCCCCCGAACTGTCTCCATTGTCCTCTGTTCTGGTCAGTTTTTTGAGGGTGGACCAGGAGTGTCCCCATCATCTAATTTCAGCCTCCATGTGTCCTTTGGACGTCCCTTTTCCCTCTTTCCTCGGGAATTCCATTTTAATGCTTACCGGGTGATGTCGTTGGTTGGCTTTCTCAAGGTGTGGCCAATTCACCTGCATTTCTGTTTGCATATTTGTATCTCTGTGATTCCCTGGTTGGTGTTTTCCATAAGATCAGGTTAGGAGTAGAATTAGGCCATTTTGCCCATTGAGTCTGTTCTGCCATTTCATCATGGCTGATCCATTTTCCCTCTCAGCCCCAATTTTCTGCCTTCTCCCTGTGCCCCTTCATGCCCTGACCAATCAAGAATATATCAACAACTGTCTTAAATGTACGTGATGACTTAACTTCCACAGCCACCTATGGCAATAAATTCCCTAGATTCACCACTCTCTGACTAAAGAAATTCCACCTCATCTCCTTTCTGAAAGGGCTTCCTCTCTTTTCTGAGGCTGTGTCCTGATCCTAGACTCCCCCACTATAGGAAACATCCTCTCGACGTTCATTATATTGAGGCATTTTAACATACGATAGATTTCAATGAGGTCACCCTCATTCTTCTGAATTCCAATGAATGCAGGCTCGGAGCCATCAAATGTTCAATACGAGAATCGTGACCGTCCTTTGAACCTTCTTCAGTGTCAGTACATCCTTTATAAGATAAGAGGCACAAAGCTGCTCACTATACTCCAAGTGAGACCTCACCAGTGCTTTATAAAGCCTCAACATCACATCCTTGCTTTTACATTCACTGTTTTCCCACAATGGCAGGTTACTCTCAATATAAGCTCTTTGATAATAAATTTACTTTGAACTCTGAAGAATCTGATGGCACCAGCCTTTCCAAGAATCCCCACATCTCAGGCAGGTAAAAAGTGTTGTTGTAGATTCCTGGCAATGCTTCTGAGGTGGTGGAATGGCTTAGGGCAGTCAGGAGGTGAGACATTCTTGGCAGTGTTGCAGACCCATATCCTGCCGATCTGTGCTGCAGTATTCTGGAGTGTCAGTGCACTGTAGTATTACATCATCTCAACGACTGGATGCCACTTTTAACCAGAGGTAGTTCTGATGCACAGTCAGTAGCTGGTTCGGCGATTACTCAGCCTGGAAGCATTTGACGCTGTGTTAACACTGGTAACTGGTAATTGTAACTGCAGTTCAGTTAATTAATCTCAAGTCAAGTTAAGTTTATTGTCATTTAACTATATCCATGTATATAACGTATATAACCATATAATGTATATAAGAATGAGATGTTTCTCCTAACCAGGGTGTAAAGCACAGTAGTACATATAACACATGATAACGTATGAAAGTAAGGATAAAATCTGCAGATGAATTGCTCATAAATAACAAACTAAAGTGCATAAATTAAATATTGTAAGGTATGAAACAGATTAACTGGTGACACTTCAAATTGATGCAGCAGGGTGTTCAGAAGCCTAATGGCCTGAGTGAAAACCATTACCCATCCTGACCGTTCTTGTTCGGAGACTTCTGTCTGATGGTAGAAAGTCAGAGGATGCTGAATGGATGGGTGGGATCCTGGATGGTACTAAGGGCCCTATGTATGCAGCACCTCTGATAAATATCCCCCCCCCCCCGATGGATGGTAGGGAGACCCTATGATCCTCTCAGCCATTCTTACAGTCCTTTCTAGGGACTTCCGGTCCGACGCTTGGATGCTGCCATACCAGATGGGGATGCATCTTGTCACAATGGTCTTAGTGGTGCTTTTGTAAAACGTAGTTAAAAAGGGTGGGGGGGGGAAGTCTTGCTTTCTTCAATCTCCTCAGAAAGTGGAGGCTTGCTGTGCCTTCTTGTTCAGGGAGAAGATATTAAGGTACCCAGATGAAGTCGATGGCGATGTGAACTCACAGGAACTTGGTGATTTAACTCTCTCTATGGATGAGCCATGTATTCGTCTGCACCTTCCTGAAGACCACAATGACTTCCTTGGTCTTCTCCATGTTTAGGCTTAGGTTGTTCTTCTCATACCAATTCATGATTCATTGTTGTTCAATCTGTCCGTGAAACATTGTCATTTGCTCTAACTTCTCTGTAAAGATCCACAGTTTTATCTCACTATATGGAATGACTTCAGCTGATACACCTGTCAGATAGAGAGGGGTTGTGACATGGCAGGAATGGGTGTCCATTTAAGATTTCCCCTTTCTTCTTGGAGAGAATGTCATAAATTCTGCTTGTCAGTGCTGTGCCAATGATCTGGGAGTCCCAGGAGATTCTCTGGCACTTGCTCAGTTTCTCTGGAGACACAAGAGGCTGCAGATGCTGAAATCCAGAGCAACAAACATCCTCTGGAAGAACGCAGTGGGTCGAGCAACATCTGTGGGAAAGGAAAGAAATTATCAATGATTCGGGTTGATCAAAAAGTGGACAATTCTTTTCTTCTCATGGATGATCTGGTTTAAGATGGCATTATTTACTGGTTTGAGTGACAACTTGCTGGTGGCCAGTGAAACAAAAAAAACAACTAAATACAGTATTATTCACACTTTTCCTAGTAAATGCTCGCTGCAAACAGTGGCCTGTGGCTTCCCTGTCGGAGTTGAGTGGAATCACCTGTACAATCTGACATTTTTGTGGTGTGACTGGAGTCTTACTGGGGCAGGGCATTTGCAGAACTCTGGGCTGGAGTTGCTGGAGTGTACTTGGAGGTAATTCAATTATTCGGAGATGAGGCCATGGAAAGATCGGAGGTTTGATTAAATTAAGAGCCAAGCCAAATTGGAAAGGTCAGGTAGTTCGATGAGGCAGAAACAGGACAAAGCGAGGAGAGATCCGAGGTTTGATTAAGTTAGAGCTGAGCTGAATTGGAAAGTTTGTGTACTAGCCATATTGAGGTGACTGAGTCCACGAGTGAGAAGTGACCCAAGGTTTGGATGATTTAAGCACCAGGCCAAATTTTGTGGGTGGGGTGTCGGGGTCAGAGGAAGAGACGGACCAGTTTGGCTTGCAGCTCCGTGGGGTTTGCTCAGCTCTGTGCTGAGGCCTTCTCAATTAGCTTCTGTGCTTGGCTTTCTGAACTTCAATTCTGAATGCTGATTGCTTACATTATTGTTTGCCCAAATTCGCCACCCCCCCGCCCGGGGTGTTGATGGTGTTTTCTTTTTAATAGGTGCTATTGGGTTTCTTTGTTTCGTGCCTGCCTGTAAGGACACTGATCTCACGGTTGATTATAATATACATACTTTGATAATAGTGTGGCGCGTGGCCAAGTAGTTAAGGCGTTGGACTAGCGATCTGAAGGTTGTGAGTTCAAGCCCCAGCCAAGGCAGCGTGTTGTGTCCTTAAGCAAGGCACTTAACCACACGCTGCTCCAGTCCATCCAGCTGAAAATGGGTACTGGCAAAATGCTGGGAGTTAACCTCGCGATAGACTGGCGTCCTATCCGGGGAGGGGGAGTCTCGTACTCTCAGTCGCTTCACGCCACAGAAACTGGTATAAGGCTCGGGTCAGATTTTAACTTTAACTTTGATAATATATGTACTTTGAACTTTAATGCTGCTCAACCTGCTGAGATCCTCCAGCAGATTATTTTGTTTATCTTATTTCTTTGCTGAAAGATTTTACAGTCTTTACCAACTAGTTTTTTCTTCAATCACCCAAGGTATTATCAGTCAATAAAAACTTTACTTTTTAGACAAAATCACTGATGGTGGCTAAACTAAATTGGAAATACTTCAAAAATAATCTTTAGAATTTTATTATCAGATATGAGTAAAGAATTTCACACCCCAGAGGGAATTGCCCAGTGTGTTGGCATTAATGCTTCGCACAAGATTCCTCTCACCTGAGCTCAGCCTTTCCTCTTTCTAGATTTATCCAGCTTCTCCTTAAAGGTATCCACATTTCAACAGTTATACCTGATACCAAGTTCCACATTCTGTAAGCAAAAAGGATAAAATGATAGAGGAACTCAGCAGGTCAGGCAGCATCTGTGGAAGGAAAGTGGACAGTTGACATTTCAGATGGATACCCTTCATTTGGACTGAGAGGTAGAGGGGAGGTAGCCAGAGTTGGGGGGAAGGGATAGAGCCAGAACTTGAACATGGGGATCAATTATAAAAGCTAGCCTTGCCAGGGCTACCCAAATATCACCTTATACATTCTTCTTGTCTTTTTGTGGCCCTTAGTTCCAGTGGAGCAGAAGTCATCAATAACCTCCTTTCTCTGTTGTCTTCTGTTCTGAGCCAGTTTCTCAAGGGTGGACTAGGAGTGTCCCCATCATCTAACTTTGTTCTCGACATCTCCCATCCATGTGTTCTTTGGGCGTCCCTTTTTCCTCTTTCCTTGGGGATTGCATTTTAATGCCTGCCTGGTGATGTTTTTGGTTGGCTTCCTCAAGGTATGGCCAGTCCACCCCCATTTCTGTTTGCGTATTTGTATTTCTATGAATTCCTGGTTGGTGTTTTCCCGCAGTGTCTGTTTGGTTACTCTGTCATCCATCTGATGTTTAGGATCCTTCTCAGGCACTGATTGATGAAAGGCCACCAGTTTTTGTAGTGTCTTCTTTGCTATTCTCCAATTTTAGAGCCATATAGAGAAGCACTATGTTAACAGTTGAGTTGAAGATTTTGATTTTGGTTTTCCTTGATACTACTTGGGATGTCCTCACTTTCTTCAAGATGTTGAAATCTGCTCTGGCCTTATTCACCCTGGCTTTGACATCCTCCATATGTACTTAATCTATATTTTGTCTCCCCTATTTCTCTTAGTCCACACGAAGTGTCTCAGCCCGAAATGACAACTGTCCTTTTCCCACCGTAGATGCTGCCGGACCCACTGAGTCCTTCCAGCAGTTATTTTTTGCTCCAGGTTCTAGCAACTGTCATCTCTTGTACACCCACATTCTGTGAGATGACTTTCTTTGCTTTAGGCCAGCAGTTCTGGATGAGAATCAGGTTTAATATCACTTGCATATGTCGTGAAATTTGTTGTCTTTGCGGCAGCAGCATGATGCATTGCATAATAATAGAGAAAAGCCGTGATTACACTAAGTATATACTGTATATATTAAATATTTAAATAAGTAGTACAAAAATAGAAATAAAAAGTAGTGAGGTAGCGTTCTTGGGTCCAATGCCCATTCAGAAATCAGATGGCAGAGGGGAAGAGGTTGTTCCTGAATCATTGAGTGCGGGTCTTCAGGCTTCTGTACCTCCCTGATGGTTAATGGTAGAGGTCCATGGCATAAAAAAGGTTCCCAATCTTTTTTTGTGCCAAGGACCTGTACCATTAAACGAGGGGTCCGTGGACCCAACTGGCTCGGATCATCCTGGAATGGGAAAGAAATACCTCACTGTTTTAGCTGTGTTACTGTCACCGTTGTGTTCACTAGCTAATTTTTGCTTTATAACTGAATGATCTGTAGACCTTTCCACGTAGTGTGAAGTATGCTCTGTGAAGATTAGTTGGGAGCTACTTTACGTTCAGTCAACATTCATAATCAAGTTGTCATCTGTCGGTCCACAGCAGGTAAGCTGGGCTTTGAATTCGCAGCCTCTGAATGGTTAGTCTAGTATCAGGTACAATTAGATGTGGGGTTTCCAACCTGGGAATCCATGGACCCTTTGGTAGGAGTCCATGGCATAAAAAAAAGGTTGGGAGCCACTGAACTGGACCTATGCAATGGCCAGTTTATTAGGTGCACATGTAAATCTGCTTGTTAATACAAATATCTGATCAGCCAGTCATGTGGCAGCAACTCAATGCATAAAAACTTGCAGACATGGTCAACAGGTTCAGCTGTTGTTCAGACCAAACATCAGAATGGGGAAGAAATGTGATCTAAATGACTTTGACTGTGGAATGATTGTTGGTGCCAGGCGGAGTGGTGTGCGGTCTCAAAAGCTGCTCAAATATTCATGCATCACAACAGTAGTGTGCGGAAGAGCACAACACATTGAACCTTGAACTTCTTTACGTGAGTGGTAACCTAGTATATCACATCATTTATAACTTTGGATGTTACTGTCACAGGTGTTTTTACTCTGTAACTTTTTCTTTATAATTGACTGGTCTGCGGACCTTTCCAAGTAGCGTGACGTGTACACTGTGTTGATCTGAGTTAGAGAACTAACTTAGTAGGAGTTAGAAGGCTGCCTTGTGAACATTCAAGTAAAGTCAATGTATTATCTAAGTACATATATGTCACCATATACAATCCTGAGATGTGTTTTCTTGCTGGCATATACAGCAAATCCAAGAAACACAATTGAAAGACTGCACGCAACAGGATGGACAAACAATATGCAAAAGACAACCTATGCAAACAAAAAAAGAGGGAAAAAAAAGCAATAAATATCAAGAAAATAAGATGGAGTGTTTTTGAAAGTTTGTCTATAGGTTGTGGGAACAGTTCAGTGATGCGGTAAGTGAAGTAACCCCTTCTGGTTCAAGAGTTTGATGGTTGAGCTGGTAATAACTGTTCATGAACCTAGTGGTGTGAGTCCTGAGGCTCTTGTACCTTCTTCCTGATGGCAGCAGTGAGAAGAGATCATGGCCTGGGTGGTGGCGGTCCCTGATGGTGGATGCTGCTTTCCTGCGACCACGCTTCGTGTAGATGTGCTCAATGGTGGGAAGGGCTTTTCCTGTGATGGACAGAGTGGCATCCACCACTTTTAGTAGAATTTTCCATTCAAGGGCATTGGTGTTTCCATACCAGGCTATGATGTCGTCAGTATACTCTGCACACACATCTATAGAAGTTTGTCAAAGTTTTATGTGTCATGCAAATCTCTGTGAACTTCTAAGGAATTAGAGGCACTGCTGTGCTTTCTTTGCAACAGCACTTACATACTGGGCCCAGGACAGGTCCCCTGAAATGATAACACTGAGGAATTTAAAGTTGCTAACCCCCACTCCTCTGATCTCCGATGAGGACTGGCTCATTGACCTTCGATTTCCTCCTCTTGAAATCAATATTCAGCTCCTTGGTCTTGCTGACTTTGAGTAAGAGATTGCTGTTGTGACACCTCTCAGCCAGATTTTCAATCCTCCTCTTATATGCAGATTTGTACTTTAGGAACATTAGTTGGGAGCTAATATAAGTTCAAAGTGCAAAGTACATTTATTATCAAAGTATGTATACATTATACACCCTTGAGATTCATCTCCTAACAGGCAGCCACAAAACAAAGAATCCCATTAAAGAAAATGAAGACCGTCGAACACCCGATGTCCAGAAAGAAAAAAAAAGTCATGTTAACAATAACCGTAAGCGAATAGTATTCTGAGCTGAAGTCGACAAAGAGAGTCCGAGAGTCATAGTTCAGCGCAGAGCTGAGTAAATGTCGCAAAGCAACAAGCTGAACCAGACTGTCCCTTGCCTTGAGCCTGAGACCCTGGACCTTTTAAATCTGTCCTGGCACCTAAATTGATGTTTAAACATCAGGTTCAATTGCATTGAGATGCTCTGGGTGGATTCAATTCAGCCTGTAGCCAACCTTTCCAATTTGACCCGTGCTTAAATTGATCAAACCTTCAGTCTTCCTCTGTCTTGGTGACGGGTCTGCCACCTCGCCTCAGATCCACCACATCGAATTGCCTCCAAGTCCAAAGGGAAATTACAGACTATTACTTGTGATAATTGTTTGCCAGAATAATTGTGTCTAAGTCCAGCAACTTCCGTGATCAGATTGTCTGCTGTCAGTTTTCCCATTAGCAGGTAAATTGGGTTTTGAACTCCGGATGATTAATCCAATAGATCTAGAATGCCAGTTATCGTCTGTGTGGTTGCCCTTCCTCTTAGTCATTTGGTTTTTATCACTTAGCCATGACAAGACTCTGGGACTTCCATCTGTATAAAATGACTCATCCAAAACTGCATTTATCTATCACACAGTAGAGTGAGGAAAGACCTGATGTTTGGACGATTTAAACGCCATGCCAGATTGAAAAGGTCAGGGTGCTCTGCTCCACAGAATTTACTCATCTCATCCCTGCATTGAACTGAGGCTGTGACATGCAAACTAATTGACTCCTGAATTATCTGCAGTGATGACTGGCTTTGTGGCTGTGGACTCACTTTTCTGAACTTCAGTTCTGAATGTTACACTCACTTACTTTTATTGTTTGCATGATTTGTTTTTTTTCTGCACATTCGGCCTTTGACTGTCTTCTTTTTCTAATGGGTTCTATTGGATTTCTTGTTTTACGGCCGCCTGTAAGGGACGAATCTCAAGGTTCTATACAGTATACATACTTAGGTAATAAATGTACTTTGAACTTCATAGTGGCTTCTGGTTAGGCACTGACTCAGTTTTAACCTTCTCAACTTTGATACAAAATCGTTTTATAGTCCTATGTCTCGTTCCCTTCAATTTCCTTCATCTATATAAGCCATCAGGATATTTGTGGCTCTCCAGCTCCTGTTTATAACTATGCGGTCATTTCAGCTGCCAAGGGTCCAATCTCTGGAATTCCACCTGTTAACTGCAAACCTTCACCTCTCTCTTCTCCCTTAAGCTTTACTCATCCAAGTGTAAAACATTTGGCATCTTGTGTTCTTTACTGTTCCTCTGAAACATCTTGCAATGTTTTACTACGTAAAAGGTTATGCCCACTTGTCTTTTTCCACCTACTGCCTACGGTCGCTTTCAGCCATCTTGTGGGCTATGCTTCACAGCGCCCCCACTTGCCTTGTTACTTCCTTGATGGGCTAGCCTTCTTTGTCTTGGCTCCAACCTTGATGGCATGAGCATCGATTTCTCTAATTTCTGGTAATTTCTCTCTCCCTCCCATTTCCATTCTGGTTACCCTCTCAACCCTTCTCACCTGCTCATCACCTCCCTCCGGTTTCCCTTCTCCTTCCCTCTCTTCCACGGTCCACTGTCCTCTCCTATTCCTTCTTGCTCAGCCATTTGGCCCATTGAATCTGCTCTAGCATTCAGTCATGGCCCTTTATCTCTTCCATCTATCCCCTCCCTGCTTCTTCATTTTCCCACCCTCACACACCTTCCCCCTCACCTGGACTCACCTATAATCTGTCATCTTGTACTCCTTCCCAGTCCCACACCGTCTGTCCCCTCCACTTTCCAGTCCTTGGCCTGAAATGTTGTCTGTTTATTCCCTTCTATCGATGTCACTTGACTTGCTGAGCTCCTCCAGCATTTTGTGTGTGTTTGCCTTGGCTCTGTAGTGCTATACCTTTGCAGTGCTGGAGGTTACACAAAGTGCAAGTAGGTGATGCTGTGGAGAGAGATGAAGATGGTTGGACTGTCGGTATTTTTGGATCCTGATACTTCTGGCATCCAAAGGTTCTTTGAAAATCAAGAATGAGGCGTTAAATTTGCTGCTTTATTAAATGATACAAGAGCAAAGAAGGTTGAAGCGTCGAGAGGGTCAAAGGAAAACAAATACTAAAATGCAGTGCTGGTCATTTCATACTAGACTGAAATACCAGAAGTTCCATTGATAACAATTAGCCAATCAGATAGCCAGATTCAAGTAATATGACACCTGCCCCAGATATCAAGAAGCTTCCGGAAAATACAGAAGCAACTGTAACCACTGAAATATGCATTGAACAATCATATTATATATTAAATCTATAACACCAGAACTCCAAAGAAACTTAGAAGCAACAAAAATGTGGTTTCTTAGAAGAATGCTGAAAATATCATCTAGAGATAGGGTAACTAATGAGACAGTACTCCAACATGCCCATATAAAAAGATATTTAATGAGAACATTAAATGAGAGGAAATTTAAATTCCTGGGCCATGTCATCAGAAAGGGAGAAATAGAATGCCTTACATTACAAGTCTGTATGCCTGGGAAATGCTGTAGAGGAAGGCAAAGAAGAAAATATATGGACACTGTGAAAGAACTAACAGATCTAAGTGTGCGAGATATCATTGACGCTGCAAAGGATCGTTCGATGTGGAGAGCCATGATCGCCCAAGCGTGTAATGCGCTAGGCACATGAAGAGAGAGAGAGATATTTAACTATTTTAAATTAGTCTAAATTTATATTAAACTAAATTTAATTATATTAAAATACAAAGATGCATAAGAAAACTAAACTACAAGAAAAATAGCAATTCTACATCCCAATCCAACAGAGTGGTGAGCAAAATGGTGATGGGGGAGCTGGCTGAGCATACTGACTGTGTCAACCCTTCAAAGCTGGTGTCAACACTCATGGCCTACCAGTCTGCAGTAATCCATGGCCTCTTGTATGAATAGTGTAGTCACTCAAGTCAAGTATGATGTTATTCCTGTAATGGAGAACAGCTGCGCATGACTTTGTTTAAGTGGGGAGGCTGATGCATGGGCAGCCATTGCATGGTCCTTGACAGGTCAGGGTCAGGATCCAGCGGCATAGGATGCAAGACAACTGGGGACGCTTCACTGCTGCAGCCTTTGCCTGCTTTCACTGACACTGTGTTGTGTCATCGCCTTCTGCCAGCTCCACCCTTGAGGTCTTGGTTGGGTCGCTCTTCGTCAAGAACCTCCCCCTTGACCTTACCACTGTGGGTCACCCTACTTGTTGGGGAGCTCACAAGCCCCTCCACCATGACGAGGTAATGAAAGCCCTCTTGATCGGAGATGTGACCTGCAGCAGGCACCTCAAAACAAGGAAAGGTATAACCAATGCTGCTTCCAAAAAATGCTTCAAATCCGCAGGAAGAATAAATGAAGCAACATCAGTGTCTTCACCCAAGCTGACATCTCCGTCAGAGACAACATAGTTATACCCAATTAACTCTATTGGAGATGACAGCCTGGGTGAGAACACGTAACATGGTGCCATGCCCTTTGCGTAATAGACTCCTGAAACCAACACTTTATTCTGAACCACAAGAGACTGCAGACACTGGAGCCTCCAGCAACAACCTTAAGACATTGGAGCAGAATCGGGCCATGTGGCCCATCAAGTCTGTTCCACCTTTCCATCATGGCTTGGGCCAACTCTGGCTGCTCCGGGGAGCGGATCTGAGGACTCAGTCTGGTTTGGAATGCTGGTTGCTGTTGTTTGCATAATGTGTGTGTGTGTTTTTTTCTGCTCTTCACTGCAGTGGTTATGGTCACATTTTAACTGTGTTCTTTGGGTCCCTTGCTTTGTGGCTGCCTGTAAGCAAACAAATCTCAGGGTGTATAATTTATACATTATTTGATAGTAAATGTACTTTGAATCTTTTGGACTGTCCATGTTTTGGGTTGAAAGATCCGATGAAGGATTTCAACCCAAAATATCGACAGTTCCTTTTTTTTAACCAGAGATGTTGCTCAACCCGTTGTGTTCTTCTAGCAGATTGTTTATTACTGAACTCTGAGCTCTGTCTAGGGAAAAGATTACCAGATCAACAGAGGAAAAGATCTAGTGTACTCAAAGCTATCTGGGAAGAATGGAAACTTCGAACATAAAAGTCAGAAAAATAGGAGAAGAAATAAACCATTTGGTCCTTTGAGACAGTGTTGCTTTTCAGTACAATTAAGGCTGATCCTTTATTTCAGGGTTTCCCAATCTTTCTTATACCATGGACCAATACAATTAAGCAAAGGGTCCATAGACCTCAGGTTGGAACCCCTGCATCTTAATATAATATTCCTCTACTCTCCCCATACCTCCCAGTGCTTTATGTGTCCAGGAATCTAGTTATTTCTTACTGTGGTAGCGAAATACATGGATTCAGCATCTTCTAAATAAAGGCCTTTCTCCTCATCTCAGTTCTAAATGTCTTGCTGTCTACAATGAGTGGCCACTTTATCGGGAACACCTGTACACTTGCTTGTTAATGCAAATATCTAATCAACCAATCATTTGGCAGCAACTCAATGCATAAAAGCATGCAGACATGGTCAAGAGGTTGTTGTTTTTCAGACTAAACATCAGAATGGGGAAGAAATGTGAACTAAGTGACTTTGACCATGGAATGAGTGCTAGTACCAGATGGGGTGGTTTGAATATCTCAGAAATCTAATCTCTTGTGATTTTCAAACATAAGTCTCTAGAGCATACAGAGAATGATTAGAAAAACACGAAAAACATCCAGTGAGCAGCAATGCTGTGGACAAAAACAACTTGTTAATGAGAGCGGTCAGAGGAGAATGGCCAGGCTGGTTCAAGCTGACAGGAAGGTGACAGTAACTCAGATAACCACACGTTACAACTATGGTGTGCAGAGGAACATCTCTGAATGCACAACACATCAAACCTTGAAATGGGTGGCTACAGCAGCAGAAGACCAGGGATATACACTCAGTAACACAAACAAAATGCTGGAGCAACTCAGCAGGGCAGGCAAGATCTATGGAAAAAAGTACATTTGATGTTTCGGGCCGAGACCCTTTGGCAGGACTGGAGAAAAAAGATAATGAGAAGATTTAAAAGGTGGGGAAGGGGAGAGAAAAACACAAGGTAAAACTGGGAGGTGGAAGGATGGAGTAAGGAGTGGAGAAGCAGGAGTCTGATGGGAGAGGACAGAAGGCGTTGGAAGAAAGAAAAGGGGGGGGGGAGCACCAGAGGAAGGTGATGGGCAGGCAAGGAGATAAGGTGAAAGAGGGAAAAATGGATAGGGAATGGTGAAGGGGGAGGGAGGGAGGATTACCAGAAGTTCGAGAAATTGATGTTCATGCCATCAGGTTGGAGGCTACCCAGACGATGTTGTTCCTCCAACCTGAGTGTGGCCTCACCGTGAAAGTAGAGGAGGCCATTGATTAACAAACTGGAATGGGAAGTGGAATTAAAATGGTTGGCTACTGGCAGCCCTCACTCCTTCTGGCAAACGGAGTGTAGGTGCTTGGTGAAGCGGTCTCCCAATCTACGTCCGGTTTCTCCTGTGTATAGGAGGCCACACCAAGAGCATCAGACAGTATATTACCCCAGCAGACTCACAGGTGAAGAGTCGTCTCACCTGGAGGACTGTTTGGGGCCCTGAATGGTAGTGAGGGAGGAAGTGTAAGGGCAGGTGTTGCACTTGTTCCGCTTGCAAGGATAAATGCCAGGAGGGAGGTCAGTGGAGAGGGACGAATGGACAAGGGAGTCGCGTAGGGAGCAATCCCTGCAGAAAGCAGAAAGTTGGGGTGAAGGAAAAGTGCGCTTAGTGGTGGAGATGGCGGAAGTTCCAGAGAATTATGTGCTGGACATGGAGGCTGGTAGGGTGGTATATGAGGATAAGAGGAACCCTATCCTTGGTAGGGTGGCAGGAGGATGAGGTAAGAGCAGACTTGGATGAAACAGAAGAGACGCAGTTGAGGGAAGCATTGATGGTGGAGGGAGGGAAGCCCCTTTCTTTGAAAAAGGATGACATCTCCCTCGTTCTAGAATGAAAAGCCTCATCCAGACGGCAGATTCAGCAGAGACAGAAGAATTGAAAGAAGGGATGGCGTTTTTACAAATAACAGGGTGGGAAGAGGTACAGTCCAGTAGCTGTGAGAGTCTGTGGGTTTATAATAGTCATCAGTAGATCAGCAGTCTCCAGACATAGAGACAGTGAGATTGAGAAAGGGGAGGGAGGTGTCAGAAATGGAGCAGGTAAATTTAAGGGAAGGGTGGAAGTTGGAGGAAAAGTTGGTGAAGTCGACAAGCTTCACATGGGTGCAGGAAGCAGCACCAATGCAGTTGTTGATGTAGCATAGGGGGACAGACACCAGTTTAGGCTTGGAACATAGACTGTTCCACGTAGCTGAAAAAAAGTGGGCATAGTGAAAATAAGATGATGGGGGCCAGGGAACTTGAAATCATTGAAACCATCCAGAGTGATTGAAGTGTCACAGATGTAAGTAGGAAGGGACTGAACTACGGGGATAAAACTGAGTTGAGGTATGTAGATATGAGATCAGTGGGGCAAGAACAAGCTGAGACAATGGGTCTACCTGGACAAGTGGGTTTGTGGATCTTGGTTAGGAGGTAGAAACGGGTGATGTGGGGAATGAGAATTATAAAGTTGGTGGCAGTGGATGGGAGATCCCCAGAGCTAATAAGGTCAATGGTGGTGTGGGAGATAATGGTCTAGTTCTCTTTAGTGGGATTTTGTTTGAGGGGTAAATCAGGGGAGATGTCTGAGAGTTGTCACTGGCCCTCAACAAGGTAGAGGTCAGTCCACCAGACTACTACAGCACCTCCCTAATCTGCAGGTTTGATGGTGAGGTTAGGATTAGTGTGGAGGGAGGAAGTGGAGAGCAGAGTGCTTGGAAGGGGTGAGGTTGGAATTGGAGAAAGGAGTATTGAAGTCCTGTCAGCAGTTGGCAATGAAAAGATCCAGAGCAGGAGGAGACCAGGGTGTCTAGGAAGAGGAGGAGGGTTGAAGACGGGAGAAGGAGTGGATTGGAGATTCCTTGCCAAAGAAGCAGGCACGGAGATGGAGGCGGCAGAAGAAAAGGTCAGCGTCATAGCAGGCTCGGAACTCGCTGAGGTGTCTGTGCAGTGGGATAAAGTAAAGCCCTTACTGAGGGCAGAACATTCTGCATCAAAGAGGGAACGGTCAGAGGGAATGGTGAAGATCTGGCACGGATGAGAACTGGAATTGGAGGGGGAAGGGGGTTGGTAGTGTCTGAGGAGAAGGGAGGTTTGGGGTGTTCAAGGATGGTGTGGTGAGAGGAAGATGGAGTTTCTGAGGGCCCAAGAGCTGGCAGTGGAACCTAAGAAATCCGGGTTTGCAGAATGGTGCTGGGGGGGTAGGGGAGAGGACATGCGCTGTTGCTGGAACCCCTATCTCCCCTTCTATTATAAAACCATGGACTGTTACGGCTACCTAGACTATACCTCTTCCCACCCTGTTACTTGTCAGAACACCACCCCCTTCTCTCAATTCCTCTGTCTCCACCGCATCTGCCCTCTGGATGAGGCTTTTCATTCTGGAACGAAGGAGATGTCATCTTTTTTCAAAGAAAGGGGCTTCCCTCCCTCCACCATCAATGCTTCCCTTAACTGTGTCTCTTCTGTTTCACGCAAGTCTGCT
The DNA here is from genome assembly GCF_963921235.1 of Mobula hypostoma. Taxonomy (NCBI): domain Eukaryota; kingdom Metazoa; phylum Chordata; class Chondrichthyes; order Myliobatiformes; family Myliobatidae; genus Mobula; species Mobula hypostoma. Next base: position 112,924,038 of record NC_086101.1, read on the forward strand.
CTTTCCTCATCCTCCTGCCACCCTACCAGAGATAGGGTTCCTCTTGTCCTTACATACCACCCTACCAGCCTCCATGTCCAGCACATAATTCTCTGAAACTTCCACCATCTCCACCACCAAGCACATCTTTCCTTCACCCCCACTTTCTGCTTTCTGCAGGGATCACTCCCTACGTGACTCCCTTGTCCATTCGTCCCTCCCCACTGATTTCCCTCTTGGCACTTACCCTTGCAAGTGGAACAAGTGCTATACCTGCCTTTAAACCTCCTCCCTCACTACCATTCAGGGCCCCAACAGTCCTTCCAGGTGAGGTGACACTTCACATGTGAGTCTGTTGGGGTTATACACTGTGTCTGGTGCTTCTGGTGTGATCTCCCGTAGATTGGGAGACTGCTTCGCTGAGCTCTTACTGCTTCCGCCAGAAGAAGTGGTATCTGCCAGTGATACCACTTCCACTTCCACTTCCCATTCCAATATGTCAATCCATGACCTCCTCTACTGTTGTGATGAGGCCTCACTCAGGTTGGATGAACAACATCTTATATTTCGTCCAGATAGCCTCCAACCTGATTGCATGAACATTGATTTCTCGAACTTCTGGTAATTCCACCCCCCCTTTTCCCTCTTTAACCTTGTCTCCTTTCCTGCCCATTGCCTCCCTCTAGTGCTCCTCTCTCCTTTCTTCCTTGGCTTTCTGTCCTCTCCTATTAGACTCCCCCTTCTGTATCTCTTCCACCAATCAACTTCACAGCTCTTTACTTCAACTCCCACCCCACCTCCTGGTTTCACCTCACCTTGTGTTTCTCTCTCCCTTTGCCCCACCTTTTAAATCTATTCCTTATCTTTTTTTCTCCAGTCCTGCTGAAGCATCTTGGCCCAAAATGCTGACTGCACTTTTTTCCATAGATGCTGCCTGGCCTACTGGGTTCCTCTAACATTTTGTATGCGTTGCTTGGATTTCCAGCTTTTCTTTTGTTTGTGATATACATTCAGTGGCCGCTTTATGAGGTATAGAAAGTACCAAATGAAATGGGTACCTAGGATATCTTGAGATATTGTCCCTGGTTGCAGATTTCTTTACGTCTAGTCTGTCAGAAAGTTGTAGAATTTTCATCGAGAAATCCTTTCATATTTCAAGTTTGAGTAAATATGGCACAGGATGAAACAGTGGCACAGTTAGTAGATTTGTTGCCTTGGTTGTCATCTATGTGGAGTTTGCACGTTCTCCTTGTAATTGTGTGGCATTCCCCCAGGTTTTCCCACCTGCCCAGCACAATCCTGGCTGATTTGAGTTGATGCAGACAATGCATTTCAAAGTTCAGGTTGAAAGTAAGTTTAGTATCAAAGTATGTGTATATCATCAAATACTACCCCGAGATTCATTTTGTTGCAGGCATTCACAGTAGGACAAAGAAATACAATAGAATCAATGAAAAACCACACACAAAGACTGATGAATAACCAAAGTGCCCAAGTAGACAAAATATGCAAATACAAAAGTAATAATGATAAATAAATATATAATACTGAGAACATGAGTCATAGTGTCCTTGAAAATGAGTCTATAGGTTGTCTTCAATGGTCAGATCTGTGTTTTTTTAATCACTGATTTTTTATTGCAACACCAACAAATTGCATTCAATACAATTAGTTGCCGATTGCATTATGACTGTTTAACCCAGCCACCCCCGCAACCCTCATCACCATTCCCCCTCCACCCCTCATCCTCGCTCCCCTCTCCACCCCTTCCCCCCACTCATCCCTCTCCCCTCCACCACCCAACTGAATAGTAGTGCATACACAAACAGAGCATTCCTATTTTAACATAAGATCTTTTAAGTTAGATATCAAATTTGTCCACATTAAGATTGTGTTTGATCGTGCAGCATTTACTCTTGCTGATGAAAGTTCCAGGTAAGAAATGTCCAGAAAGCTCCAAAGCCAATGAGTACTTGAAATATCATGGGGAGGTTTCCAACACTGGACTACAATCTTCTTAGCTGCAGTCAGGCCTGCCAGCCAGACTTTGCGTGTTTTTTCCGTAAGGGAAAGGTGGGAGTCATCATTTAGATGTACAGTGGGGTCCATTGGTAATTGTACCCCCGTTAGTTCTGTGAGGGTACTGATAACCTTCCCCCACAAACCAAAAACCCCTGGACATTCCCATACAATATGTTTAAAAGAGCCAATTGTTCCGTGGGGGCAAAATGAGCAATATGGGTCAGGAACCAATCCTATTTGATGTCTAATTCTCAGTGTTAGATATGCTCTATGACAGAATTTCAAGTGATTTTGATGATTTTGGGAACCCGATGATTTGGGTTTTTCAAAGCACCGGCAGCATTATCCCAAATCGCATCCCAGTCTAAGTCTTGTCCCAGTTCAGAAATGTCCCTATCCCAGGCTTTCATTTCTGATGTTGGCATATATTTCTGGGAGTTTAATTTATCATAGATATATGACACTATCTGTCCTGGAGCACTCTGTATCCAACTTAAAATGGGATGGTCCTTTAAATCTGACCCCCAGGGAATGCCGTAGGCTTTACAAGCTGATCTTACTCTCAAGTAGAAGAAAAGAGAGTGTTTATCAATATTATATCGAGATACCAGTTCTTGAAAGCTAAGGATAGTACTTGTCCCATTAATATCTTGAAAAGTAGTAATAACCTTTATCCTCCCAAGTTCTGTTAGTGAATGGTTCCCCCCCCGCCCCCTGGATAGAAGATGATTATTGTTCCATTATGGAGAAAATTTGCACTATACGCTTTTAAATTTTAGGAATTTTTCTGCTGCTCTAAACACTTGTAGCATATGGGTTAAAGCTGGACCGTAATAGAAATCACATTTTTTGATAGACATACCTATAAGGAGAAAGCCTTTCAACCTTGTTGGTGCTATTAGCTCTTGTTCTATATTTTTCCATGACAAAACTTCATCCTCCTCCACCCAATAACGAAGACCATTCCAAACATAGCATCGTAGTAAGGAGTCCAGTTTTTGCCAGTATCCTGCTGGAGGCGCAAGTGGGATCATTGAGCTGATAAAATTAATGCGGGGTAAGATGTTCATTTTAATGACCGATATATGGGCTGGGACTGATGCTGGCAGGGCCTCTGTCCCTTCCCTCTTCAGTCCTGACGAAGGGTTCCGGCCCGAAACGTTGACTGATCGTTTCCACAGATGCTGCCTAACCTGCTGAGTTCCTCCAGCGTGCTGTGAGTGTTGCTTTGACCCCAGCGTCTGCAGAGTATTTTGTGTCTCCATCTATTAATATCTTCTATTTTTTTTTTCAAAATTAAAGAGTAATTTGTTTTAGCCACAGACGATAGGGAAGTATTAACTTTAATACCCAAGTAGAGGACCTCATTTGTAACATTAATCTGGGGAGGGAGAGACACCTTACTTTTATCTGTATTAATCAGCATCAGTGCTGATTTTGACAGATTAATTTTGTATCCTGAAAGAAATCCAAATTGCTCCAGTGTTTTTAAAACATAGGGGAGAGTTTGTCATATAAACTAGTGTGTCGTCTGCGTAAAGTGATATCAGATGTGATGTTGTACCAATTGTAATAGGGGAGATCTGAGGAGAGTTTTCAATTAAATGTGCAAGTGGTTCAATAGGTATAGTAAAAATTAAAGGAGACAAAGGATCCCCTTGTCATGTGCCCCATCCTATGTCAAATAACTGAGAAACCTTCTCCCACACATACCCGGACCGAAGGATTAGCATACAGAGTTTGAATCATATTGATAAATTTATCGCCAAACTTAAATTCTTTTAGAACTCTCCAAAGATATGGCCATTCAAGGCAATTGAATGCTTCTTCAGCATCAAGAAATAGCAGGCCACAGGCAGGCAGGATTTTATGTGTTGCACTCAGTATGTGTAAGAACCAGCGAATATTATCAGATGCAAGACATCCCCTGATAAAGCCCGTTTGATCTGGGCTGATTATTTTCCCAACTACTGTCTCAAGTCTACTGGCTAAGACTTTGGAAAATATCTTGAGGTCAGCATTTATCAAGGAGATTGGATGGTGATTGGCACACTCCAAGGGGTCCTTACCGGGCTTAGGTATAACTGTGATCAGGACTGTATTTAGGTCTCTATGGAAAGTGCCATTTCCAAAAGCATAATTTAATGTTTCTAACCATACTGGTCCAAGAATATCCCAAAGTGCTAGGTAAAGTTCCAAAGGTATGCCATCTATACCTGGCGTACGGTCCTTATTTGTAGCTTTGACTGGTTTACACTGCTCACCCAGTGTAATAGATTCTGGAGTTTTGGTGTCCTCTAATGACAACGTAGGGAGGTCTAATCCACTAAAAAAATCGGTGAACTCATTCTCAGAAGGAACTGAGCCACTTGTATACAGTTCTTTAAAGTAATTCTTGAATGTATCGTTTATTTCCTCTGTTGAAGATACTACTCCACATATAGCACATCTAATCGCTGGTATAGACCTTTTAGCTTCCTGTTTGAGCGTTAGTGCCAAAAGATGGCTCGGTCTCCTGCCTTCTGCATAATATTTATGTTTGGTTATATGGATCATATATTCTGCCCTGCTTCTTAATACATCATTTAATTCTGCTTGTTTTGTTTTGAACTCATTTTCTTTTGTTATGGTGTATCTCCTTTTGAGATTATTCTCCAAAACATTACATTGTTCTTCTAGGGTGGAAATCTTTTGAAGCCGGCTTTTATGTAGGTGAGAACTGAACCATATAGCGTTATTTCGTAAGAAACCCTTGATGGAGGCCCAAATTGCTGTCACATCTGAGACACTATTTTTATTAAGTTTATAAATTTCGTCAGTTTTGTTCTCAGTTGTGTTAGAAATTCGTCGTTTTTTTAGAAGGGTGGAGTTAAACCTCCACCTAGTAGCTTTATTCTTAATTTTGCCATAATTAAAAGTAGATATGACTGGGTTGTGATCAGATAGATGTCTGGGCAAAAATTCTATTGAGTGTACCAAAGGCAGCAAACCGGAGGATATAAGAATGTAATCTATTGGAGAGAAAGTTTTATGTCTTGTGGAGAAGAAGGTATAGTTTTTAGCAGATGGATTATGCACTCTCCACACAACAGTTAAATTTAAATCTGTTAGAAAAAGGTTAAGTGCTTTGGAAGCAGATTCTTGAGAGCTTGATATAGTTGAGGAAGATTTATCGAGGTTATTGTTTACCAAAGCATTCATGTCCCAACCAACACATAGTTGGTAGTCACTTAACTTCAGTAATTGTGAGGTAATTGAGGGAAAAAAATTCAACCTCAAATATAGTTGGGGCATATAGGCTAATGAATGCAACCTTTTTACCCTGAATGGATGTACAGCAAAAAGCTAGACTCCTTCATTGTCGGAGCCAGTCCTTTCAACTGATACATTAATACTACGTCTCATTAATATCATAACTTCTTTCGTACAAGTACCATCAGCTGACGCCACAACGGGTTTATAAAAGAGGTTTTAAACCCTGGGAACGTCATTAGGTTTAAGATGTGTTTCCTGTAACAGTGCGATATCTATTTTCTTTCTGCGTAAGAAATCTAAAACCTTTGAATGCTTGTAGGGAGAGTTTAATCCTCTAACATTAAATGATACAATAGTAAGATTTTCTAATTTATCTGTATTTCTCATCTTCCCCTGGATCTGTTGTTGTATGTTGGTGGTGGAGCCCTGAGTTACTCCCTTCCCACCCCACTCCCATCACCCCTCCCATACAACCCTTTACATCTGTGAGTGTCACTTAGCAATGTCTAACACTGAACATTAACCACCCACCTCTAGCACCAACTCATTAGAAAGGCAAAGCAGTTCTCACAGACAATCATATCAAACAGACAAGAAAAAAAACCTGGTCAAACCCATTAACCATTCCCATCTCAAATATAATATAACACATAATCAAGACCCTAATAGCTGTCTTGCGGGAGACTGTTGCTTTAATAGACTGTCGCTTAGTGATGACGCCAGTGACGTCTTATCTCGCACCCGGGAATGTAGACAAGTCTACTGGAGATATAACCCAAAATGAACATGTGCAACTAAAGATATTCAGAACAAACTTTGTTTTTCAGCTTCATTCTTGATGAAGTATGACATTTGGGTGTATTGAATATCACCTTAGAAAGTAAAAGATAAAAAGTATACTCTAGGTGGACTTATATCACATTACCATGTTATGCTTGTACTAACAAGTTAACAGAACCATTACCTTAAAACTCTGACCTGCAATACTCAGAAACAAATTGGCCCCTTAATTAACTAAATACAAAAGTGCATCAAATGACTTTCCAATAAAAGAATAACCAGAAATCTTCACACCTAGGAAGTTAACTTGCCTGTGCCCGTTAGATTGCGCATACAGGCTGGTCCGAGCTCTTAATGCAGTTCCATCTCCTCCAGAGGGGCATGTGGACTTTGCCCAGGGTCTTCTTCCATATCTCCCAGCACTGATGATTTCAGAGCTTCTTTCGCTTCCTCTGCCGAGTTAAACAACATCTTCATGCCCTTGATATTCACTCTCAAAATCGCCAGGTATATGAGGAACGAGTTGATCTCCTTCTGTCGAAGCTTAGCGTGGATCTCTTTGTATCCCTGACGTTCCTGCATTGTGCCGGGGCTGTAGTCAGTGAAGAACTGCAGCTGGGTGCCATCAAGGAGAGTAGGTTTGGCTTTCCTTGCGCCCTGCAGGATAACCTGCCGGTCGGTGTACCGTAGAAGCCTAAAAACCATGGTCCGCGGTCTTGAGGTATTGTTCGAAAAGATCCTATGTGCTCTATCGATCTCCAATGGAGTGCTGTGGGAGTTCTTGAGTGCTGGAATCCAATTAGGCAGCATCTTCTGAGGTAACCTCTTGGATTGTCGCCCTCAGCACCTGTCGGTAAGTTGACCAGCCGCACATTGTTTCTCCTGGATCTGTCCTCCAAGTCGTTTAACTTCTTCCATATCTTAGTCACCTCCGCGAGACAGGAGAAACTTTATCATTCTTGCGTAAGCTAACCTGAATGCTGTGTATTTTGTTGAAGACCATGTTAATTTTTTTTAGCATGAATGTCCACTTGCTCCTCTAACGACTGGAAAATGATGCCATTCTCTGCCATATGCTTCTGTATGGGGTCAAGAGCCTTTTCCAGCGACTCCTTTAGCATATGGGCTACCGTTTCTTGCAGCGATTCCATCTCTGTTGCCATTGTTTGCTTAATTAGCATAGCGATTTCCTCGGGTGAATCGCTAGCTTGATGTCATCTGCTGGTATCTTGTTTTTTGATTGAATTTTGATCTTTTTTTGAGATCATGTCTTTAGTTAGATCTTTCTCCAACTCAACCTTGTATTAAGTGTCTATGAGCCCTAAGAACGTGCAGAAGGAGGGTTATATGTCAGCGCTCAGTGCTGTGCTGCCATTTTGCCTTGTGCCTCACTGGAAGTGGCCAGTAGTCAGACCTATGTTGAGGTGAGTGAAGTTGTCTATACTTGTACTGGTGCCTGATAGTTGAAGGGTTGATGGTTGGAATTCACTGTATGTTTCAATGTACATGTAAAAAATCTAGCAAATCTTTAATCTTTCAGTGTTACAGTCTGACACGTCGCTTGTCCAAGTTCACCAATTCAAGGTCCAACAGGCACTCACCATCGAGAGAGAGAGATCGCTTGAGTGCAGGGGCCTTCTTACGGCAACAGCTTACATTGCCTGCTGCCTCGGTGTTTAAATCTCTCACGACACTTCAGTTGGCGACAGTAGCGAGGAATCGGGTCAGCCACATGGCCGCAACTCGAAGGCACACCTGGGGACATCAAAACGCCAGGCTGTTTGGCGAGTCCGAGAGCGAGAACCCACCGCCTGTATAAAAAAAAAACACCCATAGGTTTTTCTTAAATAAGCTGAGCAAAATGGCACATGATGCTCTAGGTGAAATACCATGATGGTACATTGGTTTATTATTGTCACATGTACAGTGGGAAAAGCCTATTTTGCATTGTGTCTGTACAGAATCATTACAATGGGGCGTTGAGGTAGTCCAAAGAAAAACGAGAGTGTTGAACAGTGTGAGCAATACACACAAAATGCTGGAAAAGCTCGGGAAATCAGGCGCAAAGATTAAAGTTCAAAGTAAATTTATTATCAAAGTTACATTTATGTCATCATAAACAAACCTGAGATTCATTCACAACAGACAGGATCTCCCGGTTGCCACCCACTTCAACTCTGCTTCCCATTCCCATTCAGATATGTCCATACATGGCCTCCTCTACTGCCATGATGAGGCTAAACTCAGGTTGGAGGAACAACACCTCATATACCGTCTAGGTAGTCTTCAGCCCCTTGGTATGAACATAGAATTCTCCAAGTTCTGGTAATTCCCTCCCCCTCCCTTCCCCTATCCCTATTTCACTCTATCCCTTCCCCTATCCCTATTTCACTCTACCCCTTCCCCCAGCTGCCTATCGCCTCTCTTATGGTTCCGCCTCCTTCTACTACCCATTGTGTTTTCCCCTATTCCTTCTTCACCTTTTCTGCCTATCACCTCCCTGCCTCCCTTCCCCGACCCCTTTATCTTTCCCCTTACTGGTTTTTCACCTGGAACCTACCAGCCTTCTCCTTCCCACCCTCCCCCACCTTCTTTATAGGGCCTCTGCCCCTTCCCTCTTCAGTCCTGATGAAGGGTTCCGGCCCGAAACGTTGACTGATCGTTTCCACGGATGCTGCCCGACCTGCTGAGTTCCTCCAACGTGTTGTGAGTGTTGCCCTGAAATTCATTTGCTTGCAGGCATACTCAATAACTCCATTGATTAATAACCATACCAGATAAGACTATAAGACCATAAGATATAGGAGCAGAAGTAAGCCATTCGGCCCATCTAGTCTGCTCCACCATTCAATCATGGGCTGATCCAATTCTTCCAGTCATCCCCACTCCCCTGCTTTCACCCCATACCCTTTGATGCCCTGGCTAATCAAGAACCTATCTATCTCTGCCTTAAATACACCCAATGATTTGGCCAAGAACAATTTAAACAAGATCAGTGAAGGACCATATTAGCTTGGGTGTTCAACCACTGTGCAAAAGACAACAAACTGCAACTACAAAAAGGAAGAAATAATAATAAATAAGAAATATATATCAAGGACATAAGTGACTCTATTGGTTGTGGGAACATTACAGTGATGGGGCGAGTGAAGTTATCTTCTTTGGTTTAAGAGCCTGATGGTTGAGGGGTAGTCATGGCTCCATCTGTCTAAGTAGACAATGGATGTGCCCGTTCAGGATTGGGCGATGAACGTGGACATCAAGGGTTTACTCCTTAGCCTTCCCTTCTCCCGAAGATAGCCACAAGGCAGTGGGGTCCGTAACCCTGGATAGGGGCCCATACCAGGTACTGTCAGCCAGAGCCAGCTGAGCCCAGGACTCGTGTAAAGCAGGGTCGTCATGCCCTGTAGTAGTGACATATGGAGCCACTACCCACTACCTGGGGTAGTAACTGTCACTGAACCTGCTGGTGTGAGACCTGACGCTCCTGTACCTTCTACCTGATGGCAGTGGTGAGAAGTGAACATGTCTTGGGTGGTGGGGGTCCCTGATGATGGATGCTGCTTTCTTGTGACAGCATTTCATGTACAAACTGTAGATCTGGTCAATGGTGGGGAGGGCTTTACCCATGATGGAGTGGGCCATATCCACAACTTTTTGTAAGATTTTCTGTTCAAGGGCATTGGTGTTTCCATACCAGGTTGTGATGCAACCAGCCAGTATGCTCTCTATACAAGTTTGTCAAAGTTTTAGATATCATGATGAGTATTCGTAAACTCCTAAAGAAGTAGAAGCGCTCCTGTACTTTCTTCATAACTGTACTTGCACATCATCTTGCATCTATGAAAGGAAATGTTATATTTTTTTTTAAATTAGAGATACAGAATTGACAACAGGCCCTTCAACCCAACATGCCCGTGCTGCCTAATTATACCTATGTGACTAGTTAACCTACTAACCCTTATGCCTCTGGAAGGAAACCAGAGAACCAGGAGGAATCACAGATGGTCACAAGGTGAGGGTACAAAGTCCTTACAGCAGTGTGAACTGAACCTGGGTTGCTGGTGCTGCAATAGCCTTACGCTGATCACTATATTACTGTGTAGGTAATATATTAAAGACCTTTCATCAGACCTACTATATGTGTTGCTTGAGATTTCCAAAGTAAATTTGTTATCAAAGTACGTATGTGTTTCCACATACTACCTTGAGATTAATTTTCTTGCAGACATTTTCAGGGGGAGAAAGAGAAATACAATAGAATTTACAAAAAGCCTATAATGAAACAAAGATGAAGAAGCAACCAATACACATGAGAAGACAAACTGCAAATAAAAGATAATACTGACAACATGAGTTGTAAAGCGTCCTTGAAAGTGAGCTTGTAGCTCATAGAATCAGTTCAGAGTAGTGGTTGTGACCGTGAACAACGTCACCAGGGAGACACTGAAGCTGGTGGATATACAAGTCTTTATTCAGCAAAACAAGCAGGCATTATTCTGGAGACACTCTTGGAAGAAGAGGCCACCTGACCCAATATTACATCACATCTTTTATGTTCAAGAACAAAGGCAACACCAGGACAATTTCTATAGTTACAATGCATTCATAATGCTTCTTTTGATTTGGACATAATTTCAAATTCCTAGATCTTCACAGCACACCCAAAGTGAGTCTTAATCATCTCTGTTTCTCTAGTTGCATTCATGCATATGCAGACATCTCAAGTGAACGGCCTTGCAGTGAACCCCAGTCTACAGCACCAGGAAGTCCATTGTTCTGAGCTGCATTTTAAATACAATTTACAGTCCACATTCAGGTCTGAAGACCAGCTGCTGTTGAAATTAATATTTGCTATATTGCATAACTCCAGAATAATCCCTAACTGTGTTGATCGAAGTTATCCACAATAGTTTTAGGAGTTGTGTGTCACAGAATAAGAGTGTTACAGGGAAGGTGCAGTTCAGGCAGACAATAAGGTGTAAAGCCATAATGTAGATTGGTTACTTGGTCATCTATCAATGAAGGCATTCAAACTCTTGTACATAGAATGTCTTTGAGGTGTTTGCTTTGAGAGGTTAGTCATGGCTAGAATCAACTCCTGTCTCAGTAAGGACCTTGACCCTCTGCAATTTGCCTATCGCCACAATAGGTCTATGGCAGGCATGATCTCATTGGTTGTCCACGCGGCCTTGGATCACCTGGATAATACAATTATCTATGTCACAAAGCTGTTTATTGACCATATCTCGGCGTTCTACACCATCACTCATAATGTCCTGATTGAAAAGCTACAGCACCTGGGTCTCTGTACCTCCCTCTGCAAATGGATCCTTGACTTCCTAACTGGAAGACCACAATCTCTGCGGATTTGAAATAACATCTCCACCTTATTAACAGTCATCTCTGCTGCACCTCAGGGTGTGTGCTTAGCCCACTGCTGTACTCTCTCTATATCCATGACCGTGTGGCTAGGCATAACTCAATTGCTATCTATAAATTCGCTGATGACGCAACCATTGTTGGCAGAATCTCAGATGGTGACGAGAGGGCTTACAGGGGCAAGATATACCAGCTAGTTGAGTGGTGTTGTAGTAACAACAAAATACTCATTGTTAGTAAGACCAAAGAACTGGTTGTGGACTTCAGAAAGGGTAAGATGAGGTAACACACACCAGTCCTCATAGAGGGATCAGAAGTGAAAAAAGTGAGCAATTTCAAGTTCTTGGGTGTCAATATCTCTGAGGACTTAAACTGGTCACAATATATTGATACAGCTATAAAGAAGGCACGACAGTGGCTATATTTCATAAGGAGCTTGAGGAAATTTGGTTTGTCACTTATAACACTCAAACTTGTACAGATGAGTATGGAGAGTATTCTGACTGGCTGCATCTCAGTCTGATATTGGGGGATGGGGGAACTACTGTACAGGATCAAAGTAAGCTGCAGAAAGTATTAAAATTAGTCAGCTCCATCATGGGCACTAGCCTTCATAGTATCCAAGACATCTTCAAGGAGTGGTGCCTCAGGAAGGTGGCATCCATTATTATGGACCCCATCACCCAGGTTATGCCCTCTTCTCATTGTTAACATCAGGAAAGAGATACAGAAGCCTGAGGACACACAGTCAGTGATTCAGGAACAGCTTCTTCCCCTCTGCTGTGCGATTTCTGAATGGACATTGAACCCATGAACACTACTTCGCTACTTTTAATTACCAATTATGCCGGTGGTATTAAACCTGATTCCGATTCTTGCAATGATGATCAATGTCTGTTTGCATTGTTAATTCTTTACTTTTGTATAGGAATACCCAGATCTCTTTGTACAAACGTAAGTCAACATTTCCCATTGAACTTATACTCTCCTTCTCTGTGTTTTGTCACCAAAGTGGATGACTTCACATTTAAATGTATTATACTATATCAGCTATAGGATTGTCGCTGCCTCTTGGCAACTCCATGGCCCGTAGTTCTCACAGTTAAGGGGGAGTGGTCAGAATGGTACTGATGCTGAGATATGTCCCTGAATGTGCAGGGACACATCATCAATGATGTAACCTGGGTGCTTTGGGTCTCTCTCTCTCACCCTCACCCAGGCCATACAGCCAGGCTTGATCAGGCCCCAGGCTTGTGTCCCAGCAACATTGGTCCACAGGTCACACCTCTTGGTCCACAGCTATCTGGAGGCTCGCTAGTCAGCCTCTGTGAAGTTCCTGATGTCTCCTTCCTTTGCAGCCCCTATAATGCCAAGGAGAGTGTAGGTTCTGCAGAGTAAGCAGCCAGCTAACTTCATGCGTTGAGAATATACTGATACCCAGTATAAAGAGGGGAAGAAGCTAGCCCATAAACTAGCCCATCTATCGCTCAGGCACCACGAGCCCAACTGTGGTAGTCTCACATTAGTTACTTCAGAATCCAGACAGCCAGTGCCAGCAAGTATGCTTTCGGTGAATCCCAACCACTTCTGGCTGGTGGCCGATGAAACAAGGAAAACAGCTAAGTACTTCATTAATCACACTTTTTCTGGTTAAAAAAAACATCATTGCAAGCAATAGTCTAACTTCTGCTTGGACTTGGAGGCAATTTGATGTCGCTCATCCTGGAGAGCGAGGAAGACCCAGGGTTTGATCAATTTAAGTCCTGGGCCAAATTTGGAAGGTCGTGCACAGGCCGAATTGAGGCAGCGGGGTCCAGACCCCTGAGCATATCACAGCGACTGAACCTGATGTTTAGATGACAATTTAAGTGTTGGGCCAAATTGGAAAAGTCGGATATAGGCGAAATTTAGGTGGCAGGGTCCAGGCCCCAGAGTGTACCGAAGCAACTGAACCCAATGTTTGGATGATGATTTAGGTGCAAAGTCAAATTGAACAGGTCAGAGTGTTCGGTCTCGAGCGAGGGACGCAGCTTGCTGTGCCACTCTGCACTGAACTAAGGGTCTGGGGGTAATGGGCTCTCTTTGTCAACTTCAGTTCTGCTGCTTGTGTTTATCGTTTGCACGATTTGTTGTTATTTTCTCTGCACAATGGGTGTTTGATATTCTTTTTTTTAATGAGCTCTTTTGGGTTTCTTTTGAGTTTTGCATATTTGGGCGGCATGGTAGCATAGTGGTTAGCATAACACTTGACAGTACAAATGTCATGGGTTCAATTCCTGCCACTGCCTGTAAGGAGTTTGTACGTTCTCCCCGTGACTGCGTGGGTTTCCTTCAGGTGCTCTGGTTTCCTCCCACAGTCCAAAGACTTACCGGTTGGTAGGTTAATTGGTCATTGTAAATCGTCCCATGATTAGGCAAGGGTTAAATCAGGAGATTACTGGATGGCGTGGCTTGAAGGGTCGAAAGGGCCTATTCAGCGCTGTATGTCAATGAATGAATAAATAAATAAATTTATTGATGAAGCACACAAAAGAAAGTCAGTTGGATAATTTAAGTTGACTGGTGGCACAGTGGCACGGCTGTCAGTGTGGGTGCTTCACAAATGCCTGACACCCAGGTTCACTCCTGATCTCTGTATAGTCTTCCCTATGACTTGAGAGTTCTCTAGTTCCCTTCCACATTGACATACAGGTTAGTTGGCCATTGTTGGTCACACCCGGTGTGTGGGTGAGTAGAATCTGGAAGTATTTGATAAGAATACAATGTGATCTAGGTAGTTTCAGTGTAGATGGGTGTATGGTGGTTGGCACAGTCTCAGTTGGCCAATGGACCTGTTTCTTCCTGTGACTTTGAAGTTGTATCACGATCCAGAAAATAAAACTATACATATTGTATTTCTTATTTTAACATAGAAACAGGCTCTTTAGCCCATCTAGTCTGTGCCAAGCCATTTAAACTGCCTGCTCGCATTGACCTGCACCCGGACAATAGCTCTTCATACCTCTCCTATCCATGTACCTATCCAAACTTCTCTTAAACATTGAAATTGAGTTTGCACACTCCACTTGTGCTGGCAGCTCGTTCCACAGTCTCACGATCCTTTGAATTGAAGAGGTTTCCCCTCATGTTCCCCTTAAACTTTTCACCTATCACCCTTAACCCATGACCAAAATGGAAAAAGCCTGTTTGTATTTACTCTATCTATAGCCCTCATAATTTTGTATACCTTTATCAAATCTCACCTCAATCTTCTACATTCCAAGAAATAAAATCCTAACCTATTCAATCTTTCCTTATAACTCAGGTCCTCTAGAACTCGCAATATCCTTGTAAATTTTTTCTGTACTCTTTCAAACTTATTTACATCTTTCCCATAGTTAGATGACCAAAACTGCACATAATACTCCAAATTAGGCCTCACTAATGTCTTAAACATGTTCAACATAACATCTCATCTCCTGTATTCAATACTTTACAGCAAGGGTCACCAACCTTTTTGCACCGTGGACCAGTTTAATATTGACAATATTCTTGTGGACTGGCCAACCGGGGTGGGGCGGTGGGGGGTAATGTTAATCATGACCGGAATATAAGTGATGAGTCAACTATAAGTCACTTATAAGTGGCTAATACACTCAATTTTGTATTTTCTTTGCATGAATATTGATAAGTCAATTATAAGTCAATAGCATCATAACATTTTAAGTAACGTTTGGATATTAAACACACAGCGCATATTTTCCTCGTATGAACATATAAAATCATTGCAACACACCAATATCGCTGAATCAGTGGGAGCCCTGGGCTTGTTAACCTGCAACAACACGGTCCCATTGAGGGGTGATGGGAGACAGCGATAGTTGAAGGGTATCTTATGTCCAGTCTATTCCGCAATTCAGCTTTCTTTGCATTCATTGCAGAAAACTCCACTTCGCAGCGATATGATGTTGGAAATGGAAGCAACGTTTTCAGTGCATTAGTGGTTATCTCAGGATATTCAGCCTTGACTTTGATCCAGAATGCTGACAGAGATGTTATGTCAAACATACTTTTCAGCACACCGTCATTTGCAAGAGTTGCTCTTTTTCCCGTGCTGACATGGATGATTCACCGGGGGCATTCACAAATGGGTCACAGACCCATTCCTTTGCATGTCTTGGGTCACTGATGACCTCGCGTGCGTTCAAGTTCACCAGTGTGCGTGACAGAGAATGAGGAAAGGTGCAGCTGACTCATATCGTTTCATATTGCAAAATCATATTGTTTCCTTGCAGCCCGGTAGCACATGCTTTGCGGCCCAGTGTTCGGGGACCACTTTACAGCAGTGGGCCCCAACCACCGGTCCGCAAAGCATGTGCCACCGGGCCGCGAGGAAATGATATGATTTGGTGATATGAAACGATATGACTCAGCTGCACTTTTCCTCATTCCCTGTCACGCATGCTGGTGAACTTGAACTCCCCCCGTCGGCTGGTCCGCAAGAATAATGTCAATGTTAAACCGATCCGCGGTGCGAAAAAGGTTGGGGACCCCTGCTTTACAGAATCTCTCCTTGAAATAATCTGAGCTGTTAGAATTTAGTCATCTATGATTCTTTTGTGCCTGTGAGTTCAATTTTTAGCCTAAGATTTTAACTGCAGACAGGCAGGACTGTTCAGATTAGTTTAGAAATATTAAACTGCTGATTGAACAAAAGAAGTTGTTCTTTGAGTTAAATTTATGTATTTGATATCTATGCAGTTGGGGCATTTTTGCCAGGAAGTTGGCATTTAAAATACTATTTTAAGGAGAAGTAATAAAATCAGAAAATGCTGTAAAGTTTTAAAGCATCTTCAACCTGAAATGTTAACGATGACTCCTTCCATAGATATTACTTGATCTACTAGTGCTTTTCCTCTGCATTTTTCAGTTTTTTTTTTATTTTTAATATCTGCATTTCTTAAAATTTGCATTGAAGGGCTGGATGGCAGGGTGGAGCTGCGTCTCCACCAAAGAAGGAGTAAGGCGCTCCTTCCTTTTGTTAGCCTGCAGGTCACCCTTGGGCAAAGTGTAGCACCTGCTTAGCCTCCCCCCCCCACCCCGTCCCGTCCCGATCCAGTCAGAGTCACGCTCAGGTGGTGGATGGTCGCGTGAGCAGCTGATGCATATCACAGGTCTTGGTTATGTGACCACTGATGCCAGGCAGACAATCTCTGAAGAGTATTGATAATGGCTGGGGTCAACCATCTTTAAAGACACTGCCCAGAAGAAGGTAATGGCAAACCACTCCTGTAGAAAAATTTGCCAAGAGCAACCATGGTCACCATGAATGCCCACGTCAAATGACAAGGCACGTAATGATGATGGTGCATTGAAAGGGATATTCTTGATGGGTTTCTGTTCTCTGATAGCTTCCATATCCTGCCAGTGTCTGTGAGGTGCTTATACATTCACCCATAACCACATGGGTTTCGTCCAGGTGCTCTGGTTTCTTCCTGTAATCCAAAGACGTACGGATTAGTAGGTTAATTTGTCATGTGGGTGTAAGTGGGCAGCACAGGCTCATTGGGTCGGAAGGACCTGTTACTTGCTGTCTCTAAATTAAAAATAAATTACTAATTAGAATATTAACTTGTTGAAGGCTTTACAAACTTTTGAGCTCCACACAAATCTACAATTCCTAGCAGAAATCACTGAAAGATCTTTGGCTTGTCCTGAATACTTTGCAGCCATCAGAACATTAGTTTATTTTTGAAGTGAAGTTACAGTTGTAGACAATTACTGGAGAAACCTGACAAGGCCGGATTTGTTTTCCCTGTGGTGGAGGAGCTTGAGCTGTGACCTGAAAGAGGTGTTCCGAATTTTGTGGAGGATAGACAGTGTCGATAGTATGAATCGTTTTTGAGTGATGGAAGTGTCTACAAGAAGTCATAGGTAAAAAGTGAAACCTAAATACAAGAGATTCTGCAGTTGCTAGTATTCCAGAGTAACACACACAAATTCTGGAGGAACTTAGCAGGTGAGGCTGCATCTATGGAGAGAAATAAAGAGTTGGTAATCAGAATTGGGTTTAATATCACAGGTATATGTTGTGAAATTTGTCACCTTTGCAGCAGTAGTACATTGCAATACACAAAAATATGTTAATTACAGTAAGTATATATAGAATAAATAGTTAAATTAGTGCAAAAAAAGTAATAGTGTTCATGGGTTCAATGTCCATTTCGAGATTGGATTGCAGAGGGTAAGAAGCTCTTCCTGGATCATTGAGTGTGTGCCTTCAGGCTCCTGTACATCCTACCTGATGGTAGCAATGAGAAGAAGGCATGTCCTGGGTGATGGGAGTCCTTAATGATGGGCTCCACCTTTTTGAGGCATTGCTCCTTGAAGGTGTCCTGGATACTATGGAGCCTAGTGCCCACGATGGAGCTGACTAAGTTTACAACTCTCTGTAGCTTATTTTGATCCTACACAGTAGCCCACCCCGCCCCCCCAGCCCCCATACCAAATGGTGATTCAGCCGGTCAGAATGTTCTCCACAGTACATCTGTAGAAATTTGTGCCTTCTTCAGGGCTGGAAAGGAAAAGGGTGTAAGGTTGAAAAGTAAGAGGTTGAGATGAGATGTGAGGAGGATTTTTTCCCCCCACCAATAACACGTTGCCTGATGTACTTTTGTGACATTTAAGGAGCTTCCAGACAAACATGAGTCGTTGCACATAGAATGGTACAGCAGAGGAACAGGCACTTTGGCCTATGATGCCTATGCGTATGTTGCCAAATATAATCTAATCTCATCTGGCTGCACGTGATCCATATCTCTCCATACCCTGCATATTCATGTACTTATCTAAATGCCTTTCAAACACCACTCTCACATCTCCTTCCACAGCCAACTGGGCACGCTGCGCTGTCTGGTTGTTGCCGCACTACTCGTCCTTTGAGGAAAAGTTCTTCTGGACCAGCACCTTTGCCCACAAGTCAAAGTGGTCAGCACAGAGTGTCCTGCAAATTCTGCAGGGAATGGACTCAATTGATACAGTGGCGGTTCCCTGAACGGACTGTCCAGACCATTTGGCAGAATGCTTCATTGCCAGGCCTTGGCAACAGGCACCAAGACCTTGCCTGGCTGGTGGTGAGAGGGACACTCCCAGTCAGATCTTTCTTGCGTGTCCAGATTATGACTCCCACCATGCGCTGCCCATCAGATGACTGTAAAAGAGAAGAGACACCTCTTCGTAGTCTGTGGGTTCACAAAGGGGGTGTGGGGAAAGATGCAAGCTTCACCTCAGGAAGTTGCGTGACAGAGGACTCCAGTCTACAGGCTGTTCCCAGGGACACATATGGAGACAAACACCAATTTCTGCTCGCAGACCATCAATTCGGTGAAAGACTCCCTTTGGTCAGTCCGAAAGTTATTGGTCTGCCAGCACATCGAGATGCCAGTGGAAGAATGCTGCCGACTGGCACAGTCCAGGCTTCAGGAGTATGTGCTGAGGGAAGCAATGAAGCTTCGTGCAGCAACCTCAAGGGATCAGTGGGGAAGGATTATTGCTAGGATGGTGGTGAATATTGGTAGCTCTGGTTGAGGTGTTTGATGTTTTAGTGTTTGCCAAGCTTGGCAAATAGCTTGCAGACGTTTCATCACCATTTGAAGTGACATCCTCAGTGCTCAGTTATTGCTGTTTCTCTCATTCATATAGATCTCCCATTCAGTATAGATGTAGTGCTCCCATTCATATAGATCCCCGATTGCTTGCCTTGGTCCTGATGGTTACCCCTTCAGTTGACCTTTGAGTTCTATTGGCTCACATTTCTTTGGTTCTTAGGGGTTCACAGATGGTGTCGGTTTCTATATATTTGTTTACAGAGTTATTAGAAGAGAATCACACTTCTGTGCCTGCTCTGTTGTTGCCTGTGCCAGAACCTCTGTGGTGTCCCAGTTAAAATGATGTCCTTCTTGGTCTTCATGTACTGAGGTGAGCTACAGTGGATGATGTTTCCGTACTGCCAGTTTATGTTCCTGTAAATGAGTTGAGAGTTTATGTCCTGTCGTAGTTCTTGTTGCAGTCTCCACAGGTGATTCTGGACACCACATTGCTTTTATAGGTTGTCTTTACTGGTATCTTGGATCTTGGGAAGTTGCCATTGGTTTGTGAGTGACTGTGAAGCTGTGAGGTTCGAGCAGTTGAGCTGTTATTTCTGATATATTGTGTAAGGCAAAGTTGCACATTATAATACACAGTGAGTAAGGTCTTCTACCTTAGGCCACGAACTTATCAATCACCCCTGCTGTGGACACTTTCTGGAGGTCCAGGATCCGTATGCTCCACGACCGCTGGACTATGTGTGTAAATGTCATAGTAAGCATCTCCTGATGAAATTCCGTGGGTAACTGTTGTTCTGGAGTACGTTAAGAAAGTGCTTCTTTTCCCTGGCCCAAAATTTAGTGGTGCTGCAGTGTGTTTGTGCTCTCCTAAATAAGGTGCGACTGTTGCTTTTCTCGTGGCAGGCTGAGTGCCGGGTTCTTCTGCTGCTGGAGAGCAAGGAGCTGCATTGGTTGGGGAAGCCCCTCAATTATTAGGTGGGAAAGGGATTTCCCTTTGTTGTTGTTGTTGTTGTTGCTCGTTATACGAGGGGTGATTGATAAGTTCGTGGCCTAAGGTAGAAGGAGTCAATTTTAGAAAACCGAGCACATTTATTTTTCAACATAGTCCCTGATAAAGTTTAAGGGAATGGGGGATTCTCAAGATCCCTGTAAACAATGAATTAAGTACTATGTCTGTGACTGCAGTGTGTTTGAATAGTGTCTCACAGCTGCTTTCTTTGGAGCAAGATAAGGCTTAAAGTTCGCCCAGATCCACATGAGATGTCTCTGGGCTTTTCACACCTTTTGATTTTGATAAAAAGCAGTACCTGATGGAAATCAGACAGAACATTCCTTTCTTAATTAAAGCACAAATTTGACAGATGTTCTTATCTTTGTAATTAAGTTGTGGCTCCAGCAAACCAGGTAGGACATTCCTTTCTTTAATTAAGGTGGCTGCAGTGTCTAACAAATTGATTGTACTTTTGAATCAATAGTCCATTGACTTGACTGGGATGGTTATCAAACTGATTGTTCTTTTGTATCGGTGGCCTTATAACTTCTGACAATTCTGACATCGGGCAGTGAACTTGTAGAATTTGCCGGGGAGATGAGAAAGGGTCTCTCCCTGATGTTGGGTCCAAGTTCACTTGCTGGCTGAGCTCAAAGAAATAAACGGGTGAAAGGATAAGTAACGATCTTTTTGTGCTGTTGTTATTTGATCCAGCAAAGTTACATTTATATCCCCTCCTACACTTACACACTTAGTCCAGCGGTCGTGGAACATACAGACCTTGGACCTCCAGAAGGTGTCCACAGCAGGGGTGATTGATAAGTTCGTGGCCTGAGGTAGAAGGAGATGAGTTATTAACTTCAAACTTTTTGCATAATCACTCAAAGAGTTGATCTGCATGTGCATGTAACGAGAGCTGTATAACTCATCTCCTACTACCTTAGGCCCGGAACTTATCAATCACCCATCTGTGGACACTTTCTGGAGGTCCAAGAACTGTATGCTCCACGACCGCTGGACTAAATGTGTAAATGTAGGAGGGGACTATGTTGAAAAATAAATGTGCTAGGTTTTCTAAAATTGACTCCTACCTTAGGCCACGAACTGATCAATCACCCCTCGTATGTTGGCTGCATGCTGGCTTTCTGAACATTGTGGGCTTGCTACGTTGGCCTCTGTATGTTTGGCGATGTTTGCAGCCTGCACATAATTGGCTTGTGTTGGTTGTTAATGTAAACGATGCAGTTCACTATGTTTTGAGGTAGATGTGATCAGTAAATTAATCAAATTTTATTGTAACAGTGTACCACCCCCCGGGGGAGGGGTTATGGTGGGGAGGGTCATGTGAGAGGCAAAGGTGGTGTTGGTTTTGTTACGTTGTATAATTTTGAAACATCAAACTTACTCAAAAGAAGACATGGGAATCCAGGAATGTGGGTCTAACTTTGTGTTTACTTTGAGTGGGACGCGCACGTATCACGTGGTAGTGAGGTGACGTATGGAATTCATGTGTTTTTACATATAACGCATAAAGAATTATTTAAATAAAGAATTCTTAATCAAACGATATATCACCACACAAGAGATTATTCAAATATTACTGAAATATTAGATACATAACTAGTTTTAAACAATCTATTTAACACAGAACAGGCTATGAATGTGAGAATGAAAACGTGTTGCGAGGATTATTCTTAATATTTTTATTTGTAATATTTTTATTATGAATAGCATAATATTATAAATTATGGATGCCTGTAAGGAGTCCAGTCTCGACGTTATATATATTATACACATTTTGATAGTAAGTGTACTTTGAACTTTGAACAAACCCTTCTAATATACTACTACTACTACTACTACTACTACTACTACTACTAGTATGTCGACTCAGGCCTAGGGGGTCGCCATTGGGCTCCTAATATGTTAACCCTTTATTCCTAGGATTATTCTCATGAACCACCTCTGAACCCTCTCCAGTGCCAGCACATCATTTCTTAGATACCAAAACTGCTTACAATATTCCAAGTGCACTCTGACTGATACCTTATAAAGCCTCAGAATTGCCTCCTTGCTTTTATATTCTAGTCCTCTTGAAATGAATGCTAATATTGCATTTGCCTTCCTTATTGGTATCACTCTAGAGTAATATTAGAGCTCTTGTGCTCAACCTGGGCATCAGCAGAATTCAAAGTAAATTTATTGTTGAGATGATATCATATACTATCTTGAGGTCCATTTCTCTGGTTCTGTCTTAAATGCTGATTGGCAATTGGCGGTGAAAATATAATTGACTGAATTGTCGATAACTGGCGATAAAGGCAGCACGTTTTCGGGCCTTTTTACGACGCCGCCTCCGATGCCATTCTGCCCGGCGGAGGACCCTGATCTTCTTTCGTAGTATGCACATCAGCTGGGCCAAGCCAATGCGCTCGTCTTCTCCTACCTCCTTGTATTGGGACTTCAGCGCTTTCATCTCCTGCCTGATGTTGTGGATCCTCAATGCTCTTTGGTTCTCGGTGTGGTGACACAGCTCATCAGGGAGGCCAGAGAGAACAAGGGCAACCTGTCAGTGTTGGGGCTCGACCTGGCAAATGCATATGGCTTCATTCTGCACAAGCTGGTGCAGCTCACACTGACCAAATATCACGTCCCCAGCAGAATCAGAGACCTTATCGCTGATTATTACAGCAACTTCAGGATGAGGGTCTCTTCAGGAGCAATTACATCAACCTGGCATAAGGTGGAGATCGGCATCATCACAGGGTGCACTATCTCAGTGACACTGTTCTCCCTCGCCATGAACATGCTCACTAAGTCTGCTGAACCAGAGTGCAGAGGGCCCAGAATGAATTCTGCTCAACAGCAACTACCTATCAGGGCATTCATGGATGACCTCACAGTCACCACAGAATCAGTCCCAGGCTGCCGGTGGATTCTGCAAGGGCTCAAAAAGCTGGTGGAGTGGGCCCGGATGCGTTTCAAACCTGCCAAATCAAGATCGATGGTGCTGAGGAAAGGGAAGGTGGAGAACAAGTTCCGGTTCAGCATCGCAGGCACAGCCATCCCAACCATCACAGAAAAGCCAGTCAAGAGCTTAGGCAAAGTTTTTGACAGCTCTTTAAGGGACACAACATCCATTCAGGCAACCTGCACCGAGTTGGATGGCTGGCTGAAATCTGTGGACAAGTCTGGCCTACCTGGGAAGTTTAAAGCCTGGGTGTATCAGCATGGCATTCTTCCTAGAATCCTGTGGCCCCTCCTCGTCTATGCAGTTCCGATCTCGACAGTCGAAACCTTAGAGAAGAGGGTTAGCAACCACCTCAGGAGATGGCTGGGGCTGCCAAAGAGCCTGAGCAATATCGCACTCTATGGACACCACAACAAACTTCAACTGCCCTTCAAATCCTTGGAGGAAGAATTCAAGGTAACAAGAGCCAGAGAAGTGCTACAGTATAGGGATTCAAGTGACCCGAAGGTGGCTAGAGCAGAGATCCAAGTAAGGACTGGCAGGAAGTGGAGGGCAGAGGAAGCTGTTCAGGAGGCAGAGGCGAGGCTGCGTCACAGGAGGCTGGTGGGAGTGGTCACACAAGGCCGAGCTGGGCTAGGATCCTTTCCAACTCCCCAAATGGACACCAGAGGGAAGGAAAGGCATCGTCTAGTTCAGGAGGAGGTGAGAGCAATAGTGGAGGAGATGAGAGCCTGCAAGGCGGTGGGAATGAAGCAACAGGGAGCTTGGATAAGATGGGAGAATGCGGTTGAGAGGAAAGTGACCTGGGCTGATCTTTGGAAAGCCGAACCACACCGCATCCAATTTTTCATCCAGGCAGTGTACGATGTGCTTCTAAGCCCATCAAACCTGCACACATGGGGCAAGGCAGAGTCATCTGCGTGCCCACTGTGCTCCAAGAGAGGAACCCTGGAGCACATCCTCAGCAGCTGCGCAAGGGCACTTGGTGAGGGACGGTACAGGTGGAGGCATGATCAGGTCCTGAAGACCATCGCTGAAGCCGTCAGTGCAGGAGTTGAGTGGGCGAAGCGGTCCCGACCCTCCAAGCAGACCATTGCCTTTGTCAGAGCTGGGGAGCAGCCAATACCTGCCAAAAGAACATCTGCAGGCATTCTGACCTCTGTAAGGGACTGGCAGCTGTTGGTGGACCTCAAAGGGCAGCTGAAGTTCCCCAACCATATCGCAGCCACCACCCTGCAACCAGACATTGTCCTAGTGTCTGAGTCTACTAAGCAAGTGGTGCTGCTGGAGCTGACAGTCCCATGGGAAGATAGCTTGGAAGAGGCCTTTGAAAGGAAGCTCTCCAAGTACGCAGGACTGGTCAGCAACTGTCAGCAGGCTGGATGGAGAGCGAGGTGTCTCCCAGTGGAGGTTGGTTGTAGGAGATTCATAGCCCGTTCTTTAGTTAGAGTCTTCAGCATTTTGGGCATCGAGGGAGAGAGGAAGAGGAGAGCATCCGTAGTACCACCGATGCGGCAGAGAGGGCCTCAAGATGGCTGTGGCTCAAAAGAGGGGAGCCATGGAGTCATAAGTAGCTAGCCATCTGGACACAAGCTGGGGTCTGATCAGCCCCGGCTGGGTCACCTGGAGGAGGTTGTATGATGTTGAAAGACCCAAAACACCCGATGATTCCAGGAACATCACTGACGATGTGTCCAGAAGCATCAATAGATGTATGTATACAGTACATTGATTGGCTTTGTTCTTCAGAAACCTGGAATGCGTGAAGGGACACACAATAGCTCCTGTTAGTGCAACGAAGTTTAAGGGGAGTTTTAAAGTAAGCTTACTAAATGGTAAAGGCTTCCTCCCATACTGGTTAGTAGGTTAATTGGTCATTGTAATTTGTTCTGTGATTAGACGAGAGTTTGCTGGACGGCGTAGCTCGTTTGGACGGAAAGGCCTGTCCACGCTGTACTTCTAAATAAATAAGCGAGTAGTTGGGTTGAGTTGTTCTCCGACCTTGGCAATTTGCAGCGCACCGATAATGTCTCCTCTAATGATGGCGAATCGTTAAATGCAAGTGAATTGCCAAGATCCAAAAACAACTCAACCCAACCACCCGAACTACACATCTAATGGATTATTTCCAAATAATCAAATTGATAGAATATTGAAGGAGAAAATAATAGAATGAGTGGCTACCAGAGGACTCAGGTTTAAGGCAAAAAAAAAATCAGAGGTTCTTGAGGTGCGAAACGCACTGCCCTAAAAAGATGGTGGAGGTGGGTTCAGAAGTGCGAAACGCAGTTGATATATGTTTGAAAGGAGATTTGCAAGGCTAAGGGACAAGGGGAGGGATGCAGGATTAATTGGGTGGCATCTTCATAGTATCAGCATGGGCATAATTAGCCAAATGTCCTTCTGCACTGTCATGACTGAAGCAAATCTGCGTCATACTCTTGCACATTAAAATTGCAGGAACAATATCAGCTAGTTGAGTGGTGTCACAGCTAGAACCTTGCACTCAATGTCAGTAAGGCCAAAGATCAGATTGTGGACTTCAGAAAGGGTAAGACAAGGGAACACAAATCGATCCTCACAAAGGGATCAGAAGTGCAAAGAGTGAGCAATTTCAAGTTCCTGGGTGTCAACATCTCTGAGAATCCAACATATCGATGCAGCTACAAAGAAGGTACAACAGCAGCTATATTTCATTTGGAGTTTGAGGAGATTCGGTATGCCATGTGAAACATCAAAATCTTCCATAGATGTGCCGTGGAGAGCATTCTAACTGGCTGCATCGTTGTCTGGTTATTGCGGGGGGGGGGGGAGGCTACTGCACAGGATTGGAGGAAGCTGCAGAGCGTTGTAACGTCAGTCAGCTCCATCATGAGCACTAGCCTCCATAGTATCCGGGACATCTTCAAGGAGTGATGCCTCAAAAAGCTGATGTCCATCATTATCCATCACCCAGCCTTTTTTTCCTTGCTGCCATCAGAAAAGAGGTACAGAAGTGTGAAGACACACTCTCAACGATTCAGGAACAGCTTCTTCCCCTCTACTATCCAATTTCCAAATGGACGTCGAACCCATGAACACTATCTCACTATTTTTGCATTTCTATTTTTCCACGACTTATTTAACTGTTTTATTATATATATTTACTGTAATTCATGGTTTTTTTTTCTGTTGTTACGTATTGCATTGTACTGCTGCCCCAAGGACAACAAATTTCAGGACATATGTCGGTGATACTAAACCTGATTCTAATTCATACCTTACCAGCTACTTTAAATAGTTTGGTGGTTCTCAACAGAAATGCTTAACTGTAATCATATTTATGTCACTGAACATAAGCTTCCCATTTCACTTTTCTAAACTTCTTTCAACCTCTAGGTTATCAATCCTTATAAGCTGCATTTTTTTTTAGCTAAGTTCTGTTTCTGCAATGTGATCTAAATGTTTTGTTTAATAATCTCTGCTGTGAAGAGCTTTGGGATGTTTTTCCCAAATTAGAGATGCTATATAAGTGTGAAGATGTTTATTTCTGGCCAGGTGTCTACAGATCTCCTGAGGGTTTATGCTGCAATGTGCGATTGTGCAGGCACCTGCTTGGTACCTGGCCCTTGAGTTGCTGTTGTTGTCTGTACAGCCAGGCGCTCCCGCCAAGTCTCAGCATGCTTCCAGAACGGATTCCTTATAGAGTTAGGGAAGCTGCTTGTGTTTCTCCACTACCCCTAATTAAACATTATCTTTTAGGGTTCGGCATAACATCCAAAGCCTTTGACAAACTTCTGTAGATGTGTAGTGGAGAGTATATTGACTGGCTGCATCATGGCCAGCGATGGAAATACAAATGCCCTTGAACAGAAAATCCGACAAAGAGTCATTAGGAAGAAGGTACAAGAGCCTCAGGATGCGCGCTACCCGGTTCAGGAACAGTTACTACTCTGAGGTTCATTTTTTTGCAAGCATACTCAGTAAATTCATAATAGAGCTATAACCATAATAGAATCAATGAAAGACCGAACCATCTTGGACATTCAACCAGTGTGCACGAGACAACAACTCTGCAAATACAAAAAGGAATAAATAATAATAATAATAATAAATCAATGAGCAATAAATACTGAGAATATGAGATGAAGAGCCATTGAAAGTGAGTCGATAAGTTGTAGAAACATCTCAGTGATAGAGTGAGTGGAATATCCGCATTGGTTCAAGGGCAGCGAGAAGAGTACATGGCCTGCGTGGTGAGTATCTCTGATGATGGATGCTGCTTTCCTATGTGCTTAATGGTGGGGAGGGCTGTACCTGTGATGGACTGGGCCTTTTGTGGGAATTTCCTTTCAAGGGCATTGATGTTTCCATACACAACAGTTTATGCCAGGCAATATATCTCCACTGCACATCTATAGAAGTTTGCCAACGTTTCAGATGTCATGCCGAATCTTTGCAAACTCCTAAGGAAGCAGCCCCGTTGCTGTGTTTTCTTTGTATTTGCACTTTCATGCTGGGCGCAGGACAGGACCACAGAAATAATAGCACCAAGGAACTTTTTTTTAAATGCAACAACAAAAAAAGAAGTTAAAAAAAGAGGTTTATACAGTGCAAAACAAACATATCAAATGTACAGTTCATAACAGTTAAGGAAAAGCACCCATAGTAGAATCATATAAAGTTAGTTACCACCCCACCCTCCCACTACCCAACTTCAAGCCAACCTTATATATAGAAAAGTTAATCAGAACTTTTATCACCACAGAGCTGTATTTATAAAAAAGGTATATTGCCTACTACCTGAGCGATAATATGTTTACACATCAAAAAAAAACTTAAGTCTTAACCAAAAGAAGCTGGAAGTAAGGGATTTAAATGCAAAGCACCAGGAACTTAAAGTTGCTGATCATCGCCACCTCTGATCCTCCAATGAGGACTGGCTCATGGACATCTGGTTTCTTCCTCCTGAAGTCAATAACTGAGCGAACACAACAACCAATTTAGACCATCAGACACAGAAGCAGAGTTCGGCCATTTGGCCCATCGAGTATGCTCTGACATTCCATCATGGCTGAGTTATTATCCCTTTGAACCCCATTCTTCTGCCTTCTCCCTGTAACTTTTGATGCCCTTACTAATCAAGAATCCGTCAACCTCCACATTAAAGATACACAATGATTTGGTCTGCATAGCTTTCTGTGGCAGTGAATTCCACAGATTCACCACCCTCTGGCTAAAGAAATTCCTCCTCATATCTGTTCTAAAAGGCTGTCCTATCTGAGGCTATGCCCTTTGGTCCTGGACTCTTCCACTTTAGGAAACATTCTCTCCACGTCCACTCCATCTAGGCCTTTCAATATTTGATAGCTTTCAGTGTGATTTCCCCTCATTCTTCTAATCTTCAGTGGTATCCCATAAACAGCAGTGAAATAAATAAGCAGGTACCCCAGTTTTCAAAGACATTAGTTAATACATGAGTGGCAGGGTGGAGATACATCTCTACCAAAGGAAGTGTAAGGTGCTCCTTCCCTCCTCTAGTCTGCAGGTCACCCTTGGGCAAGGTGTAGCACCTGCTTAGCCCCCTCCCCTCCCCATGATCAGCGTCATGTGAAGCCATGGGAGCAGGTGGTGGATGGTCGTATGAGCAACTGGTGCATACCATAAGTCCTGGGCGTCCACTGACGCCAGGCAGACAATCTCTGAAGAGTATTAATAATAGCTGGGGTCCATCTCATGAAGGCAATGCCAAACCACTTCTGTAGCAAAATTTGCCAAGAGCAATCATAGCCACCATGATCGCCTATGTCATACGACATGGCACATAACGATGAGTCAGTACAATAATTTGCTTAGAATACTGTGGATGAACTCCCTGCCCTCCGTAGGAGCACAGAGAGAAGATCAAAGTCTCAGTTTATCTCCCATTTGAAAGAGAGCTCCTCGGATAGTGTGAAAGTCCTCCAGTGCTGATACTGGAATTATCAACCTGAGAGGCAGGTTTAAACCTTGAAATTACTGACTCATGACACCAATTTGATCCATCAATAAATATAGCAACAAACACACAGCAGCAGAATGAAAGATTGCAGTGCAGTATGAAGGTAGGACTGGATACACTAGTTTTATTTAGCATGTAAATTCCTGAGAAGAGTGTAGAAAAGTCCAGTCTTTCAATGGTTCCATTTAATATCAAAATGTATACAGTATACAACCTGAAATTCTTGCTCATCACAGACATCCACAAAACAGAAGATAAACCCCAAAGAACGAATGACAGAAAGACATTGGAACCTCAAATCTCCCCTCCCCCCTCCCATGCACAAGCAGCAGCAAAGCATCAACCCTCCCCTTCTCTCTCTCCCCCTACTTGTTCCAGCAGGAAGCATCAGCCCTCCCACCACCCACCAAGCAATAGCAAAGCCCCAAAAGAGCACGTGATCTGGAGTCCATCAAAAACTACAGTCCATAGCCCAACACTTTGACATGCCACTCTGTGTGTGTGTGTGTGTGTGTGTGTGTGTGTGTGTGTGTCTGTCTGTCTGTCTGTCTGTCTGTCTCTCTCACTCTCCCCCCTCCCCCTCACATTCCCCCTGTCCCCCTCACTCCCTCCGTCCCCGTCTCTCCCCTCCCTCCCTCCCTCCCCCTCCCCTCCCTCCCTCCCTCCCCTCCCTCCCTCCCCCCCCTCCCCCCCCTCCCCCTCCCTCCCTTCCTCCCTCCCCTCCCTCCCCCCTTCCCCCTCCCCCCTCCCCTCCCCTCCCCCCTTCCTCCCCCTCCCCCTCCCTCCCCTCCCTTCCTCCCCCCTCCCTTCCTCCCTCCCTCCCCCTCCCTCCCCCCCTCCCCCCTCCCCTCCCTTCCTCCCTCCCTCCCTCCCTTCCTCCCTCCCTCCCTCCCCCCTTCCCCCCTCCCCCCTCCCCCTCCCCTCCCTCCCCCCTCCCCCTCCCCTCCCTCCCCCCTCCCCCTCCCCCCTTCCTCCCCCTCCCCCTTCCTCCCCCTCCCTTCCTCCCTCCCTCCCTCCCTCCCTCCCTTCCTCCTCCCTCCCTTCCTCACTCCCTCCTTCCCTTTCTCCCTCTCTCCCTCCCTCGCCCCTCCCTCCCTCCTCCCTTCCTTCCTCCCTCCCTCCCTCCCTCCTCCCTTCCTTCCTCCCTCCCTTCCTCCTCCCTCCCTTCCTCACTCCCTCCTTCCCTCCCTCCCTCCTTCCTTCCCTCCCTCCCTCCCTCCCTTCCTCCCTCCCTCCCTCCCTCCCTTCCTCCCTCCCTCCTTCCCCCTCCCTCCTTCCCCCTCCCTCCTTCCCTTCCTCCTTCCCCCTCCCTCCTTCCCTTCCTCCCTCCCTCCCTCCTTCCCTTCCTCCCTCCCTCCCTCTCTCCCTCCCTCCCTCCCTCTCTCCCTCTCTCCCTCCCTCTCTCCCTCCCTCTCTCTCTCCCTCCCTCCCTCCCTCTCTCCCTCCCTCCCTCCCTCCCTCCCTCCCTCCCTCCCTCCCTCCCTCTCTCCCTCCCTCTCTCTCTCCCTCCCTCCCTCCCTCTCTCCCTCTCTCCCTCCCTCCCTCTCTCCCTCCCTCCCTGCCTCCCTCTCTCCCTCCCTCCCTCCCTCTCTCTCTCTCCCTCCCTCTCTCTCTCCCTCCCTCCCTCTCTCTCTCCCTCCCTCCCTCTCTCTCTCTCTCCCTCCCTCCCTCTCTCTCTCCCTCCCTCCCTCTCTCTCTCCCTCCCTCTCTCTCTCCCTCCCTCCCTCCTTCCTTACCACTCCCTCTCCTTGCTCTCTCACTCATACACACGCATACACACACACACACACACACACACACACACACACACACACACACACAATCGCTCCTTCCACAGCAAGAGGGGAGACCAATAGGTTGCTGATCTAATGTCACACTTTGCAGCGTCACTTTATTTCTCCAACTCGAGAATCGGCAGCAAATTCTCTCTCACCATCAAGAGAGAGACAGCGATCACTCAAGTGCAGATGACTCCAGCAGCTGCACCTCCTGTCTTGAGGTTAGGACAACTCTTTAAGTTTGTCCCAACCTTAGGTTTGTGAAATACTCTCGACCATATTATATTTATGTTCATAGGAGATTGAGGCCGAGAGGGTAATGAATCCAGTGCAGACTTGATGTGTCAAATGGCCTAATTCTGCTCCTATATTTTAATGATTTTTTTGATTAGTTTTATTTGTCACGTACATCAGAACATGTAGTGAAATTTGTTGTTTGTTTTAATGAACACCACACTGTTTGAGGATTGTGCTAGGAACAGTCTGCATCTGTCTGGTGCCAACATAGAATGGCAATTCACTATCCCAAACCCGTAGGTCTTTGGAGTATGGGAGGAAACCCACGTGGTTATGAAGAGAACATAGAAACTCTTCTCAGACAGCGGTGGGAATTGAATCCTGATCGTTGGGGCTATAATATGATTCTGTTAACCACTACATTATGGTGCCACTCCAGTTTATATTGTCATACACGAAGGTCATGAAAACTAGGTTTTTGCAACAGCAGCAGCAGCACAGTAGGGCAAATGTACACAGGCTAAACTTAGATTAACATATATCATACATAAATTCAGAATCAGAATCAGGTTTAATATCACCGGCATATATCGCGATATTTGTTGACTTTGTGGCAGTAGTACAATGCAATACATAATAACAGATAAAACATTAATTACAGTATTTATATTAAATAGTTAAATCAAGTAAGTGCAAAAATGAAAATAAAGAAGTAGTGAGGTAGTGTTTATGGATTCAATGTCCATTCAAAAATCCGATGGCAAAGGGGAAGAAGCTGTTCCTGGATCGTTGAGTTTGTGCCTTCACACTTCCATACCTCCTCCCTGATGGGAGTAATGAGAAGAGGGCATGACCTGGGTGATGGGCATCCTTAATGATGGACTTTGCCTTTTTGTGGCTTTGCTCCATGAAGATGTCCTTGATGCTATGGAGGCTAGTGCCCACGATGGAGCTGACTAAGCTTACAACTTTCTGCAGCTTATTTCGATCCTGTGCA
The DNA here is from genome assembly GCF_963921235.1 of Mobula hypostoma. Lineage (NCBI taxonomy): Eukaryota > Metazoa > Chordata > Chondrichthyes > Myliobatiformes > Myliobatidae > Mobula > Mobula hypostoma. The sequence continues at coordinate 112,955,996 of NC_086101.1, forward strand.
GTAGCACCCCTCCCCACCCCCCCATACCAGGTAATGCAAAATAACCAAAGGGCTATTTTGGAGCTAAGGGTAAGATTGCTGTATCGAAGGGAAATAAGGTATTGCTATGTTCTGTGTTTTACTGAAACATGGCTTACTCCGAGCATGCCAGCTTCAGTGATCACACTTGAAGGCTTCTCGATTCATAGGATGGACCAAACTTCTGATTCGGAAAAGACAGAAGGTGGGCGTGTATGTTTCATGATAAACTGCCTGTGGTGCTCTAATGTGGCGGTTCTGCCATACTCCTGTTCCCCTGACCTAGAACACCTAATGATAAAGTGATGACTGTTCTATTTACCGATAAAGTCCTACTCCATGATACTGACAGCAGTTTACGTACAACCATTGGCTAACAGTAATCATTCACTTGAGACACTGCATGCTTCCATCACCAAACAAGAAACAGTCCACCCTTGGGCATTTCATATCATAATCGGGCACTTCAATCAGTCTTGCTTGAAGAAAGCTCTGCCCAGTCACCTGTAGCACCATAGATCCCAAAACACAAGACTACTGCTATACTATGATAAGGAATGCCTTGTCCAGAGTGCATTTCAAAAAATCTGATCACCTGGCTACCCTTCTCCTACCTGCATAAGGGCAGATTCTTGAAGAGGAAGGCTCCAGAGGAGGACAACAAACACACACATTTCCAGCATCGCGGATTTTCTCTTGTTTTTGATAAGGACAACGTAGGTGGTCGTGGGAGGCAAAGGAGCAGCTATGGGATTGCTTCAAGTTGGTAAATCTAGGCCATGTTCAAAGACTCATGAAGGATCTGAATGAATACACCATGGTTGGCATGGACTTTATAAAAATAGTCATGAATGAGTGTGTTCCCACAAAATCATTCAGAGTGTTGCCTAACCAAAAGCCCTGGATGAATCATGAGATCCACAATCTGCTGAGGGCCAGATCAGATGCATGCAGGTTTGGCAGCCAAGTGACATACAAGAGGCCCAGGTTTGATCTCTGGAAAGCCATCTCATGTCAAAGTGGCAATTCTGGGCCAAACTTGAATCACTACAGCATGCTCAACAGTTTTGGCAGGGCTTGAATGCTGATACCTCTAACAAAGTGAAATCAAGCAACATACATAGATGGCAGCAAGTCTTTGCTCCCAGATGAGCGCAATGCCTTCTTTGCTCGCTTCACAATCTCCCACTACCCACTATAACCCTGTGATTTCAGTCGCTGAGGCTGATGTGAGACCATCCTTCAGGAGGGTGAGCCCACAGAAAGCATCTGGCTGGTTGCAGTACCTGGCTGAGTATTAAAAAATCTGTGCTGATCAACTGGCTGGAGTGTTCACCGACACCTTCAACCTCTTGCTTCTGCAGTCAGAGGTACCCACCTACTTTAAGCAGGTGTCTTATACTGGTGTCTGCCTCAATGATAATCATCCAGTAGCACTACTTCCACTGTGATGAAGTGCTTTGAGAGGTTGGTAATGAAACATACAATTCCTGCCTGAGAAGTGACTTGGATCTGCTCCAATTTGCCTACTCGCACAACAGGTCCTCAGCAGATCCCATTTTATTGCCTCTTCTCTCAACCCTGGAACATCTGGACAGCAAAGATGCAAACACCAGGATGCTCTTTATTGACTACAGCTTGGCCTTCAATACTGTCATACCCTCAAAACTAATCAATACGCTTCAAGTCCTTGGCTTTAATATCTCCTTGGGCAGTTGGATCCTCAATCTCCTCACTTGCAGACCCCAGTCAGTTCAGATTGGCAACTACATCTTCTCCACTGTCTTCATGAGCACAGGTGCACCACAAGGCTGTGTGCTTAGCCCTGTGCTCTATTTGCTGTGTGGTTAAGCAGAGTTCCAATGCCATATTTCAGTATGATGATGACGCCACTGTCATTAGCCGAATGAAAGGTGGTGACGAATCAGCATATAGGAGGGAGATTGAAAATCTGGCTGAGTTGGTGACAGGACAACAGCCTCTCACTCAATGTCAGCAAGAGCAAGGAGTGGATTATTAACTTTAGGAGGAGGAAACTGGAGGTCCATGAGCTAGTCTCATCAGGGGATCAGAGGTGGAGAGGATTAGCAACTTTAAATGGTTTGGTGTTATCATTTCAGAGGAACTGTCATGGCCCAGCACGCAAGTGCAATTACAAAGAAAGCAGGGCAGCGTCTCTACTTCTTTAGAAGTTTGAGAAGATTCGGCATGATTCTATTATGGTTATTGGATTTATTGTGTATGCACACAAAATGAATATTGGGGTTGTATATGGTAACACATATGTACATTGATAATAAATTTATTTTGAACTTTGATAACATCTAAAGCTTTGACAAACTTCTACTGATGTGTGATCACGGCCTGGTGCCTTTGAGCGCAATATCCAAAGCAGAGATACAACCCAGTCCATCGTGGGTAAAGTCCTCCCACCATTGAGCACAGCTACGCAAAATGTTGTTGCAAGAAAGCAGCATCCATCATCAGGGACCCCGACCACCTAGATCATGCTGTCTACTCGCTGCTGTCATCAGGAAGAAGGTATAGGAGCCTCAGGATGCACAACCACCAGGTTCAGGAACGGTTATTAGCCCTCAACCATCAGGCTGTTGATCCAAAGGGGATAACTTCACTTGCCCCATCACTGATCTGTTTACACACCTTATGGACTCACCTTCAGGGCCTCTTCATCTGGTGTTCTCAATACTTACTGATTGATTTATTATTGCTATTTTTTCTTTTGTATTTGTACAATTTTTGTTTTTTGCACACTGCTTGCTTGACCGTCCTGTTGGATGCAGTCATTCATTGACTCTATTATGCTTGGATTTACTGAGAATCTCAGAGTTGTATAAGATGACATACGTGTACTTTGATAATAAATTTACTTTGAAACAGAAGGAACAAACATTAGTACAAGTTGAGAGTGAAAGTGACATAGTTTGAGCTAGCATTAGAGTTTTTCAGGTCGGATCAAGGAACTGATAGCAGTGAGGTTGCACCTTGAGGTGTAGGTCTTCCGACTCCTGTACTTCCTGCCTGATGGCAGCATCAAGGAAAGGGCATGGCGAGGTTTCTTTGATGGGCGTCACCTCCCCGAGACATCGTCTTTCGTAGATAATGATCTTGTAGATCTTGGATGTCAATGGTTTCAAAGGTACATTTAACATTTAACGTCAGAGAAATGTATACAATATACATCCTGAAATGCTTTCCTTCGCAACCATCCACGAAAACAGAGGAGTGCCCCCAAAGAATAAATGACATTTAAACGTTAGAACGTAAGCAGCAAAACAATGATTCCCTCCTCCCCCACCAGCAAAAAAAAAATTGGGCCCCCCCCCCATCGAGCACTCATGGGTGCAGCAAAGCATCAGTAAAGATGCAGACTTGCAGTATGCCAAAGACTACTCTTTCACCCAATAATTCGTCATACCACAGGCTCGCTCTCTCCCCCAATAAGGGAAAAAGAGGTGTCTCTGTTTCACAGCGAGAGGGCAGACATAACAAACAACAAAAAATAGAGATATTAAAGATAGATGTTTCTGAAGATGCAAGTAAAGGAGTCGCCTTTAGGTGCCATTGTCTCCTAAGCTCCTTGTAAGCGGCTGTCTAGATTCACTCCATGCAGTGAATCTGTAAGGACTAATGTTTTCAGTGTCCTCTGGTATGCCAGCACTAAGTGTCTAGTTGTTTTTGTTAAGCTATGTTGTACAGGCCACTTCCTTGCATGGTAGACATTAGACTTCTGAAACAGACAATCAGTGCTGAGCTGTCATGGGGGGAGGTTATGAGGTGGGCAGAGGAAAAGATTCAAGATTGTGATCAACACGCATGGAACCATTCTCACTGACTCCTGAGAGCCCACAGTGGAGAAGAAATGAGACTGAGAACCTCAAGGCTGGACATCAGGAGCACACAAAAAGCCCTGTGTCGGCAGCAAACTTAGTATACCATCTGACAAACCATAGGACCTCCTCCTGCTCTATCTGAGAATGGTTTGATCTGCTACCTCAGACATACAAAACCAGTGAAGCAAACCATCAATCCCGAGAGAATGTCTAAGAAGAATTTGAGCAATTATTTTTCATTCTGATGCAGCTTCAGATTAGTTTATTGTCATAGACACTGGTGCAGTTAAATTCCTTGCTCGTATGAAGCTCACCAGGCAAACAGTGCACATGTATAGAAAGAGAACGTAGGCTGCAAATAATCTGGCATGTGCGTACCTAGATCTGACCTGAGGGTGGTGCAGTGACCGAGGACATGGTTTGCAGACAGTCCACCAGGTATGTGACTTTGAACATGTGCCATCATGAATGCGACTTTGAGCATGTAACCATCTAACTCACTCAGTGTCAGTAAGACCAAAGAACTGAATGTAGACTTTAGAAAGAGCAAGCCAGTCCTCTTAGAGGGATCAGAAGTTGGAATGGTGAGCAATTTCAAGTTCCTGGGTTTCAACATCTCTAAGGATCTATCCTGGGCCTAACGTATTGATGCAGTTACAAAGGCGGCATGGCAGTGGCTATATTCCATTAGGAATTTGAGGAGCAATAAACTCTTCGGCTTCCAGCCGAGTACAGGTATTGATTATAAATGGCTTTTCGATAGCAAACTCTGCCATCTTCATCAGGAATGATCCCTGGTATGTCTAGTCAGGTGGTATTTATACCACCGTCGTCCATCCCTCCTGATTGGTTAGTCCTTACCCAATCAGGGTTCCACTCTCCCACCTTGTTTACAATTGAGTTACAGTCTTTAGAGCAAGACCTTTGTCTTAGTTAAAATTCTTTTCCTCTAGTTTTATTTCAATGGCTTCCTTTACCAGGCGGTCCCAAAAGCCATTAGCACGGTGTGGTAGTTTTGTGCCATTGAAGTCAATCCTATGGCCATTGTGAATGCAGTGTTCTGCTACCACCAATTTCTCTGGGTAACCCAAATGGATTCCCTTCTGTGCTCCTTGATGCGGGTTTCTACTGTGCCGTCTGGCTGATTAGGACGGGCAATGGGGGTATAAATACTACCGGACTGGGCAAGGAGTTTGATCTGTTGTTGTTTCAGAAAAATGGTGGGTATGCTATATTGGCACCAGAATGTGTGGTGACACTTGTGGGCTGCCCCTAATACATAGAGTGATAGAACACGACACAGGAATCGGAATCAGGTTTAATACTATCGGGTCATGTCATGAAATTTGTTGTCTTTGTGGCAGCAGTACAATGCAGTACAGAATATTAGAAAAAATATAATTGCAGTAAATAAATATAGTGTGCCTTCAGGCTTCTGTACCTCCTCCTGATGGTAGCAATGAGAAGAGGGCTGTCCTAGGTGATGGGGGTCCTTAATGATGGACGCCGTCTTTTTGAGGCATCACTCCTTGAAATTGTCCTGGGTACTACAGAGGCTAGTGCCCATGATGGAAAAGGTCCTTTGACCCATCTAGTCCATGCTGAACTATTATTCTGCCTAGATCTATCTTTAGGTCATGTAGGTCAGTGGTCCTCAACCACCGGGCTGTGCAGAAACGATATGATTTGGTGATATGAAACAATACGAGTCAGCTGCACCTTTCCTCATTCCCTGTCACGCACTGTTGAACTTGAACACCCCGCCCCCCGGTCAGCCGGACTGCAAGAATATCGTCAATATTAAACCAGTCTGCGATGTGCAAAGGGTTGGGGATCGCTTATGTAGGTTGTTTAACACAAACGACGTATTTCACTGTCATAAATAAATGAATCTGTATCCGAGCTGAGCTGAATAACTGAGAGGTAGAGTTAGGAGTCTGTGACCATGGCAGCACCATTGGGAAGAAATGATTGGTTCAGAAGTCTGATGGCTTTGGGGAAGAAGATGTTCTTTGTCTAGATATCCAGGCTTTCAGGCTCCTGTATATTCCCCTAGAAACAGGTAGACTGACGAGGGAATGACCAAGATGGCATCCATTAGCCTTCCTGAAGCAACGCACCAGGAAAATAGATGGAACCAAAATTCAAAGTAAATTTACCAAGGTATGTTTCTGTTGCCACTGAGATTAATTTTCTTGCAGGCATTTACAGTAGAACAAATACCATAGAATCAGTGAAAAACTACACACAAAGACTGCCCAGTGTGCAAAAGAAGACAAACTGCAAAAACAAAATTAAAACACAAATCGTAATAATTTTAAATAAGTTAATAAATAATCCTGAGAACAGGAATTATAGAGTCCTTAAAAATCAGTCCATAGGTTACAGAATCAGTTCAGAGTTGAGTTGAGTGAAGTTATTCACTCTTCTTCGTGAACCTGATGGTTGAGGGGTAATAACTGTTCTTGAACCTGGTGGTGTAGAATCCAAGGCTTCTCTACCTCCTTCCTGATGGCAGCAACAAGAAGAGAGCAAGTCCTGAATATTGGGGGTCATTGATGATCGAAGCTGCTTTCGAAGCATAGCAATGCAACTGAATATGATGTTTGGATGATGATTTAGGCACAGAGCCACATTGAGAAGGTTAGGGTGTCAGGGTCCAAGGTGAGGGATGGGCTGGTTCATTTCGCAGCTGCTCTCTGCGCTGAACTAAGGATTTGTGGACGGACTGTCTGTGGACTTCAGTTCAGAAAGCTACTTGCTTGGGTTTATTGTTTTTCTCCGCATGTTGGGGTGTTTGATGGATTTTTTAAAATGGGCTGTTTGGGGTTTCTTTGTTTTGAGGCTAAGTCGCTAAGCCAAACATGAAGACCAGGAGCAGGATTTGGTTGTCAAAGGCTATTTAATAAGGAATATTTAATAGGTGACCCGGCTGGTGGCGTAGTGGCATCAGCGTCGGACTTCGGGACGAAAGGTCCCAGGTTTGAATCCAGCCGGCTCCCCTGCACGGTTTCCATCCGTGCTGGATTACGAGCTGGTGATCCCTTTGGAAACTCACCCAGCAGAAGGCAATGGCAAACCACTGCTGTAACTTGCCTCGTATGCGGTTTCCCACTACGTCAGAGAGGCGTGGAGGGAAATGGTCCGCTAACCGGAGAAACTCCGGATGTGACGTACCTTTCCTTTATTTAATAGGTAGTGGGAACTTGTCCCAATTACCACGCACAGCTGTAACAACCTTAATGTACACCTACTTTGATAATAAATGTGCTTTGAACTTTCTTGTGGCAGCACTCCTTGCAAATATGCTCATAAGTGAAGAGGACTTTTCCTATGATGGACGGGGCTGTATCCATTCCTGGGCATTGGCTACATCATTGTAAGCCATGATGCCTGGTATAGAATGAATAGGCCAAACTAACATCAAAATATACATAAGACCTGTATTTTTCAGTTTTAATCATCAAAAGCAGAAATTGCCCTCAAAGACTTATCTTGAAAGTCTAGTTTTTATTGTTGTTACATCAACAAAACTGTGTTATTAATATCCTAAACTACAGGTAACTGTGCAACACACATCAAAGTTGCTGGTGAACGCAGCAGGCCAGGCAGCATCTCTAGGAAGAGGTACAGTCGACGTTTCAGGCCGAGACCCTTCGACAGGACTAACTGAAGGAAGAGCTAGTAAGAGATTTGAAAGTGGAAGGGGGAGGGGGAGATCCAAAATGATAGGAGAAGACAGGAGGGGTAGGGATGGAGCAAAGAGCTGGACAGTTGATTGGCAAAAGGGATATGAGAGGATCATGGGACAGGAGGCCCAGGGAGAAGGAAAAGGGGGAGGGGGGGAAACCAGAGGATGGGCAAGAGGTATAGTGAGAGGGACAGAGGGAGAAAAAGGAGAGTGAGAGAAAGAATGTGTGTATATAAATAAATAATGGATAGGGTGAGGGGGAGGTGGGGCATTAGCAGAAGTTAGAGAAGTCGATGTTCATGCCATCAGGTTGGAGGCTACCCAGACAGAATATAAGGTGGTGTTCCTCCAACCTGAGTGTGGCTTCATCTTTACAGTAGAGGAGGCCGTGGATAGACATATCAGAATGGGATGTGGAATTAAAATGTGTGGCCACTGGGAGATCCTGCTTTCTGTGGAGGACAGAGCTTAGGTGTTCAGCAAAATGGTCTCCCAGTCTGTGTCGGGTCTCGCCAATATATAGAAGGCCACATCGGGAGCCCCGGACACAGTATATCACCCCAGCCTACTCACAGGTGAAGTGTCGCCTCACCTGGGAGGACCGTCTGGGGCCCTGAATGGTGGTAAGGGAGGAAGTGTAAGGGCATGTGTAGCACTTGTTCCGCTTACAAGGATAAGTGCCAGGTGGGAGATCAGTGGGGAGGGATGGGGGGGGACGAATGGACAAGGGAATCGCATAGGGAGCGATCCCTGCGGAAAGCTGGGGGGGGCGGGAGGGAAAGATGTACTTAGTGGTGGGATCCTGTTGGAGGTGGCGGAAGTTATGGAGAATAATATGTTGGACCCGGAGGATGGTGGGGTGATAGGTGAGGACCAGTGGAACCCTATTCCTAATGGGGTGGCGGGAGGATGGAGTGAGAGCAGATGTGTGTGAAATGGGGGAGATGTGCTTGAGAGCAGAGTTGATGGTGGAGGAAGGGAAGCCCCTTTCTTTAAAAAAGGACATCTCCCTCGTCCTGGAATGAAAAGCCTCATCCTGAGAGCAGATGCGGCGGAGACGGAGGAATTGCGAGAAAGGGATGGCATTTTTGCAAGAGACAGGGTGAGAAGAGGAATAGTCCAGATAGCTGTGAGAGTCAGTAGGCTTATAGTAGACATCAGTAGATAAGCTGTCTCCAGAGATAGAGACAGAAAGATCTAGAAAGGGGAGGGAGGTGTCGGAAATGGACCAGGTAAACTTGAGGGCAGGGTGAAAGTTGGAGGCAAAGTCAATAAAGTCAACGAGCTCAGCATGCGTGCAGGAAGCAGTGCAGTCGTCGATGTAGTGAAGGAAAAGTGGGGGACGGATACCAGAATAGGTTCGGAACATAGATTGTTCCACAAAGCCAACAAAAAGGCAGGCATAGCTGGGACCCATACGGTGTGTTGCTTGAATTTTCAGCATCTGCAGAATTCTTCGTGTTTACAGGTAACTGTTGTCATTCCTGATCAATAACACTCGCTGGTGAGTATGTTAGAATCAGAATCAGGTGTAATATCACTGGTATATGTTGTGAAATTTGTTGCCTTTGTGGCAGCAGTATAATGTAATACATAATAGAAAAAACATGAATTACATCTCTATACATATATAAAATAGTAAAATAAGTTGTGCATCATGGGTTTGATGTCCATTCAGAAATGGGATGGCAGAAGGGAAGAAACTGTTCCTGAATTGTTGAGTGTGTGCCTTCAGGCTTCTGTACCTCCTCCTTGATGGTAGCAGTGAGAACGAGACATGTCCTGGGTGATGGGGGTCCTCAATGATGGATGCCGCCTTTTTTTGAGGCACTGCACCTTGAAGATGTCTTGAATACTACAGAGGCTAGTGCCCATGATGGAGCCGACTAAGTTTACAACTCTTCACAGCTTATTTTGATTCTGTGCAGTGATCTCTTCCCGCTACCCCACCCATCCCAGACGGCAATGCAGCCAGTTAGAATGCTCTTCATGTTGTGAGTATCAATGGTGACATACCAAATCTCCTCAAACTCCCACTGAAATATAGCCACTGTCATGCTGCCTTTGTAGCAACATCGATATGTTGGGTCCAGGATAGATCCTCAGATATATTGAACCCAGGAACTTAAAGTTGCTCACTCTTTCCACTCCTGACCCCTCTATTGGACTGGTGTCTGTGCCTTCATCTTACTCTTTCTAAAGTCCACAATCAGTTCTTTGGTGTTACTGACGTTGAGTGCAAGGTTGTTGCTGAGACCCCACTCAACTAGCTGATATATCTCGCTCCTCTGCACCTTCTCATCACCATCTGAAATTCTGCCTACAATAGTTGTATTACTGAGAAGTATATTATGGAATACACTTGTTAGTAACGTGACTGAGTAACTTGGGGAATAGCAAAAGAAGGACTGCAGCATTCGGTAACTTTGGATGTAAGATCATAAGACATAGGAGCTGAATTAGCTCATTCAATCCATCGAGCCTGCCCTGCTATTCTATCATGGCTGATTTATTTACTTCCATTCTCTTGCCTTCTTCCCATTATTTTGACACCCTAACTAATCAAGAACCTATCAACCTCCACTTTAAGTATACCCAATGGCTTGGCCACCACAGCTGTCTACGGAAATGAACTCCATAGATTCACAACATTCTGGTGAAAAATTGAAATCAAGTTTATTGTCATATGCATAAGTGCAATGAAAAACTTACTTGAAGCAGCACCACAGGTGTGGTTGTCCATCATGTCTAATGATGACAGGAAACCTGGGCCAGAGAGCTTTTAAAGTGGAGAAGCCATTGCACTGGAGCAGTTCCTCTCCCTCGATCTCAAAAGTCCAGGTCCAGTGGTGCAAACAAGCATCTCAAACTAGGGTCATCTTTGGTTGCAGTGCATGACCATGATGTCTTGTGTGCCTTATTATGCCCTTGACTCTCCACAGCACGTTGCCGTACCACCTTCCTGGTCATTGGATCTCACTGTAGATCTCATCCACCCAATCCACTAGAGCTGACTTTGCCTGCATGGATATGCATGTCCCTATCTCACTGGGGTATGAGACCCAGCACTTACCCTCACCTAGTTTAGCCCGCATGTCGAAGTGGTGTACAGGGTGGTGCCGCTGTCATATGCAAACAGCTACTTGGAGCCACAGGTGTGAGCTGATTGTCCAGTGGGGACCAAAGGTGAGTGAACTGCCCCAGAATGGACAAGACAAGCTCCTTTACCAGAGGTGCTGCCTCTCCCTGGACACCCCATACACCACATGCATATAGCAACAAATATGCAACATTCATGCAAAAGTTTTACAAGAAAGGATGCAGTTAGAACAAAAAAAAATTGGTGTGTAAAGTGAACACAGTATTGCTATTGTGAGTTTGCAATTAGGGTTAGTGATTAGGTTGGTTCAAGAACCCAAATAGTTGAAGGGTTAGGGTAGCTGTTTTCAAACCTGGTGTTGTGGGACTTTGGGCTTCTGTACTTCCTGGCTGATGGTAGCTGCAAAAAGATGACATGGCCGAGATGGTGAGGATCTTTGATGATGGATGTTGCGTTCTTGAGGCAGTACCTCCTATAGATACTGTCTGTGGTGGGGAGGGATGTGTTAGGCTGAGTAGAATCCAGATTCTTACAGTTCTGCACGTTTGAAATGCAACAACACAGGATACTTTCAACAGGATTGCTGTAGAAGTTGAGTGATGACGAGCAGAACTTGCTTAACCTTCTAAGAAAATAAAGATGCTGGCACACCTTCATTGTGTACGTATCTGCTTGTGTATCTCACTTTAATGACTCTATCTCATTATTTCATGCTCTTGTTATTTATTGCTGTTTATTGACATTTGCATCTGCATGGTTGTCTTCTGTACTCTGGTTGATCTTTCATTGATCTTGTTGTAGTTAGTATTCTATGAATTTGCTGAGTATGCCCACTGGAAAATTAGTCTCAGAGTTGTATGTGGGGACTTTGATAATAAATTTACTCTGACTTTGACTTTAATTTCTAAGTGTATAGTCCAGGTTTATCACAGTCTATACCAGGAGTTCCCAACCTTTTTTATACCATGGACCCCAACCATTAACCGAAGGGTCTGTGGACCCCAGGTTGGGAATCCCTGGTCTGCTTTACATGCAGTTCCTTCTGACATAATGCAGAAATTTTCAAAAGATCAGATTAAAGATGACCATTTTTGTCACATATACATCAAAATACAATGAAATGTGTTGTTTGTGTCAATGACCAACACAGTTCGAGCATGTCTGTGGGCAACTTGCTCACTGCACCAATATAGCATGCTCACAACTTATTAACCCGAACCCATACGCCTTTGGAAACTGGAGCACCCTGAAAAACCCATCCGCTCATGGGGAAAACATACAAACTTTTTACAGACAGCAGCAAGAATTGAACCCTGGTTACTCACGTTTGTAAAGCTTTACTCTAACCGTTATGCTATCATACCATCTACCTCACAAGGTAAAAATAAACTTGCTTTGTGTGGTGGTATTTATTATCTCAGGGTATCAATGAGCACTTTAGAACATAGAAAAGTACAGCACAGTACAGGCCCTTCGGCCCACAATGTTGTGCCGACCCTCAAACCCTGCCTCTCATACAAGCCCCCACCTTAAATTCCTCCATATACCTGTTTAGTAGTCTCTTAAACTTCACTAGTGTACCTGCCTCCACCACTGGCTCAGGCAGTGCATTCCACACACCAACCACTCTCTGAGTAAAAAACCTTCCTCTAATATCCCCCTTGAATTTCCCACCCCTTACCTTAAAACCATGTCCTCTTGTATTGAACAGTGGTGCCCTGGGGAAGAGGCGCTGGCTATCCACTCTATCTATTCCTCTTATTATCTTGTACACCTCTATCATGTCTCCTCTCATCCTCCTTCTCTCCAAAGAGTAAAGCCCTAGCTCCCTTAATCTCTGATCATAATGCATACTCTCTAAACCAGGCAGCATCCTGGTAAATCTCCTCTGTACCCTTTCCAATGCTTCCACTTCCTTCCTATAGTGAGGCGACCTGTACACAGTACTCCAAGTGTGGTCGAACCAGAGTTTTATAGAGCTGCATCATTACATTGCGACTCTTAAACTCTATCCCTCGACTTATGAAAGCTAACACCCCATAAGCTTTCTTAACTACCCTATCCACCTGTGAGGCAACTTTCAGGGATCTGTGGACATGTACCCCCAGGTCCCTCTGCTCCTCCACACTACAAAGTATCCTGCCATTTACTTTGTACTCTGCCTTGGGGTTTGTCCTTCCAAAGTGTACCACCTCACACTTCTCCGGGTTGAACTCCATCTGCCACTTCTCAGCCCACTTCTGCATCCTATCAATGTCTCTCTGCAATCTTTGACAATCCTGTACACTATCTACAACACCACCAACCTTTGTGTCGTCTGCAAACTTGCCAACCCACCCGTCTACCCCCACATCCAGGTCGTTAATAAAAATCACAAAAAGTGGAGGTCCCAGAACAGATCCTTGTGGGACACCACTAGTCACAATCCTCCACTCTGAATGTATTCCCTCCATCACGGCCCTCTGCCTTCTGCAGGCAAGCCAATTCTGAATTTACCTGGCCAAACTTCCCTGGATCCCATGCCTTCTGACTTTCTGAATAAGCCTACCGTATGGAACCTTGTCAAATGCCTTACTAAAATCCATATAGATCACATCCACTGCACTACCCTCATCTATATGCCTGGTCACCTCCTCAAAGAACTCTATCAGGCTTGTTAGACATGATCCGCCCTTCACAAAGCCATGCTGACTGTCCCTGATCAGATCATGATTCTCTAAATGCCCAGAGATCCTATCTCTAAGAATCTTTTCCAACAGCTTTCCTACCACAGACTCAAGGCTCACTGGTCTATAATTACCCGGACTATCCCTACTACCTTTTTTGAACAAGGGGACAACATTTGCCTCCCTCCAATCCTCCGGTACCATTCCCGTGGACAACGAGGACATAAAGATCCTAGCCAGAGGCTCAGCAATCTCTTCCTTAGCCTTGTGGAGCAGCCTGGGGAATATTCCATCATGCCTCGGGGACTTATCTGTCCCAATGTATTTTAACAACTCCAACACCTCCTCTCCCTTAATATCAACATGCTTCAGAACATCAATCTCACTCATATTGTCCTCACCATCATCAAGTTCCCTCTCATTGGTGAATACCGAAGAGAAGTATTCATTGAGGACCTCACTCACTTTCACAGCCTCCAGGCACATCTTCCCACCTTTATCTCTAATGGGTCCTACCTTCACTCCTGTCATCCTTTTTTTCTTCACATAATTGAAGAATGCCTTGGGGTATTCCTTTACCCTACTCGCCAAGGCCTTCTCATGCCCCCTTCTTGCTCTTCTCAGCCCCTTCTTAAGCTCCTTTCTTGCTTCCCTAAATTCCTCAATAGACCCATCTGGTCCCTGCTTCCTAAACCTCATGTATGCTGCCTTCTTCCACCTGACTAGATTTTCCACCTCACTTGTCACCCTTGGTTCCTTCACCCTACCATTCTTTATCTTCCTCACCAGGACAAATTTATCCCTAACATCCTACAAGAGATCTCTAAACATCGACCACATGTCCATAGTACATTTCCCTGCAAAAACATCATCCCAATTCACACCCGCAAGTTCCAGCCTTATAGCCTCATAATTTGCCCTTCACCAATTAAAAATGTCCCTGTCCTCTCTGATTCTATCCTTTTCCATGATAATGCTAAAGGCCATAGGGAGCAGTGGTCACTGTCCCCCAGATGCTCACCCACTGAGAGATCTGTGACCTGACCCGGTTCATTACCTGGTACTGGATCTAGTATGGCATTCCCCCTAGTCGGCCTGTCCACATACTGTGACAGGAATCCGTCCTGGACACACTTAACAAACTCTGCCCCATCTAAACCCTTGGAACTAATCAGGTGCCAATCAATATTAGGGAAGTTAAAGTCACGGGAAGTTAAAGTCACCCATGATAACAACCCTGTTATTTTTGCACCTTTCCAAAATCTGCCTCCCAATCTGCTCCTCTGTATTTCTGCTGCTACCAGGGGGCCTATAGAATACCCCCAATAGAGTAACTGCTCCCTTCCTGTTCCTGACTTCCACCCATACTGACTCAAAAGAGGATCCTGCTATGTTACCCACCTTTTATGTAGCTGTAATAGTATCCCTGACCAGTAATGCCACCCCTCCTCCCCTTTTCCACCCTCTCTATCCCTTTTAAAGCACTGAAATCCAGGAATATTGAGAATCCATTCCTGCCCTGGTGCCAGCCAAGTCTCTGTAATGGCCACTACATCATAATTCCATGTATGTATCCAAGCTCTCAGTTCATCACCTTTGTTCCTGATGCTTCTTGCATTGAGGTACACACATTTCAGCCCTTCTACCTTACTGTCTTTACACCGTTTATTCTGTTTCTCTTTCCTCAAAACCTCTCTATATGTTAGATCTGGCTTTATTCCATGCACTTTTTTCACTGCTCTATTGCTCTGGGTCCCATCCCCCTTGCAAATTAGTTTAAACCCTCCCGAACCATGCCAGTGAACCTACCTGCAAGGATATTGCTCCCCCTCGAGTTCAGGTGCAACCCATCCAATCTGTACAGGTCCCACCTTCCCCAGAAGAGATCCCAATGGTCCAAAAATCTAAAATCCTGCTCCCTGCACCAACTCCTCAGCCATGCAAGCAACTGCCATCTCCTCCAATTCTTACCATCTCTGTCACATGGCACTGGCAGCAATCCTGAGAACGCCACCCTTGAGGTCTTGTTGTTCAGCCTTCTGCCTAGTTCCCGAAACTCACACTTCAGGACCTCATCCCTCTTCCTGCTTATGTCATTGGTCCCAACATGTATCATGACTTCTGGTTGCTTTCCCTCTCGTACCAGGATGTTGTGCACCCTGTCAGAGACAACTCGGACCCTGGCACCCGGGAGGCAACAAACCATGTGGGTGTCCTTCTCACGTCCACAAAATCTCCTGTCTGCTCCCCTGACTATAGGGTCTCCAATGACGACAGCTCTCCTCTTCTCCGTTCCATGCTTCTGCACCACCAGGTCAGACTCAATGCCGGAGGCTCACACCTGGTCGGTTGTCCCCGCCAACAGTATCCAGGACGGTAAACTTATTATTCAGGGGAATGGCTACAAGGGTGCTCTCACCTACCTGTCTGCTCACCTTCGCTTTTCCCCCTCTGACTGTCACCCAACGACCTGCTTCCGACAGCCTAGGTGAGACTACCTCCCTGTAGCTCTCATCTATGACTGCCTCATTCTCCCTTATGAGTCAAAGTTCATCCAGGTGCTGCTCCAGATTCCTTACACGGTCTTCCAGATCGCCCAGCCGTATGCACTTCTGGCAGATGTGATTCTGTGGGAGAGGGGCATTCCCCCAAGACTACCACATCTCACATCTCAGGAGACATTGTAAAGGCTAACTGCGAGTAAGCTTGTCCTCTCCCTCTTCTCGTCGAAGCCTCTCGAGTCAAAGCTCCACTCCTTCACTGGCCCACTCACGCTCTGCCGCTTCGCTTGAGCTATCCCTCTATTTATCTGTTTGAGCTTTTCAAAATACTTGGTCACCTGACCTCAATTGCCCAATCAGCTGCTTTCTGCTGAGTCTGAGCTATTCAAATCTTGATTGTCTAATCAACGGCTTTCTGCTGATCTATTCAAATCTGGATTGACTTGACTGCACAGACCAACTGCCAAAACTGCCAGAATCTTTCGAGTCAAAGCCTCAAAGCTCCACTCCTTCACTGGGCCACTCACTCACTGGCCACTTTCCACAGGCCGCTTCGCTTGAGCTATCCCTCTATTTATCTGTTTTAGCTTTTCAAAATGCTTGGTCACCTGACCTCGATTGCCCAATCAGCTGCTTTCTGCTGAGTCTGAGCTATTCAAATCTTGATTGACTTGATTGCACAGACCAACTGCCAAAACTGCCAGAATCTCTCAAGTCAAAGCCTCAAAGCCCCACTCCTTCACTGGCCCACTCACTCACTGGCCGCTTTCCACAGGAAATTACTTTGATGGCTTTCAAGTAATCTTACACTGTAGATTCCAGTACAGAGCAATGGAATACCCACCACATAATCATTTTTATACTTTATAAATGTTCAGATATAATTATTGCCTTTGTACACTTGGGGAACAAAATTATAAATTGGTTTATTATTTTTTTTAAGATTATTGTCACATGTACTGAGCTAAAGCCCCTGAGGAGTGAAAAACTTTGTTCTGCATGTCTTTCAGACTGTTCATTCCATCACATCAGTACATTGAGGTAGTGTCAATAATACAATGCTTAATACATTATTACTCAAAAGTCTCATGCACAAATGTGTATATATAGCTAGGGTGCCTAAGACTTTTTCACAATACCATAGTAATTTTGAATAATGCACTGTACTGCTGCCGCAAAAAAAAACAAACAAATTTCGTGGCATATGAAAGTGTTGATAAACCTGATTCTGACATAAGAGTGGGAAGGGGGCAGGGAGAGGGGAATCATGGTTGGGAAAAGGGGAAGGGAGAAAGGAGGGAGCGGGAAGCACTAGAGAGACATTCTGTAATGATTAGAAACCAACTGTTTGAAGTAAAATTACCTTGCTTGGTGTTTCAGGGCTGGGTCTGTGTGTGTGTGTGTGTGTGTGTGTCTCTCTCTCTCTCTCTCTCTCTATATATATATATGTATGTATATGTATATACAGACACACACACACACACACACACACACACACACACACACACATCACAGTATAAGTGTGTGTGTATATATATATATCTGAGACTTTGGCATAGTACTGTATAAGAACATAAGAATTAGGAGCAAGAGTCGGCCATCTGGCTCGTTGAGCCTGCTCTGCCATTCAATAACATCGTGGCTGATCTAACCACGGACTCATCTCCATCTACCTGCCTTTTCCCATAACCCTTAATTCCCCTACTATGCAAAAATCTATTCAAACTTGTCTTAAATACATTTACTCATTCGGCAGAGAATTCCACAGATTCATCACTCTTTGGGAAAAGCAGTTTCTCCTCAAGTCGGTCCCAAATTAACTTCCCCAAATCTTGAGGCTAATGTTTTGGTGACAGAGAAAGTGCAGTGCAAGCAGGCAATAAGGTGCAAGCCTATGTTGATGTAGATTGTGAAGTCAAGAGTCCACCTTATACAAGGTGTCTGTTCAATTGTCTTATAACAGCGGGATAGAAGCTCTCTTTGGGTCTAATGGTACATGCTTTTTGGCCTTTGTATCTTCTCTCCGATGGGAGAAGAGAGAATGTCTGGGGAGGGTGGGGCCTTAGATAAAGCTGTCTGCTCTATTTGATATTTTGCAACAGTTGGATAGGAGGTGGTCTAACATGTCTCTTGATAGTATCGCTAATTCTCTGTACTGTTAGTTTGAATTTTTAACGCTTAAGTTTCTGCAGTCAGGGTTGACCTACAGCCTCTAACTCAGAGCAGTTTTGGGCCTCTTATCTGCAAAAGAATGTGCTGGCACTGGAGAGGGTCCAGAGAAAGTTCATGAGAATGGTCCCAGAAATGAAAGGGTTAATTTACGAGGAGTACTTGATGGTTCTAGGCCTGTACTCAGGGGTGTTTAGAAGAATGAGCTGCGGGAGGGAATCTCATTGAAACTTATCGAATACTGAAAGGCCTAGATAGAATGGGCGTGGAGAAGATGTCTCCTAAGTGGATGAGACCAGGACCAGAGGGCACAGCCTCAGAGTTGAAGGACATCCCTTTAGAACAGAGATGAGGAGGAATTTCCTTAGCCAGAGGGTGGAGAATCTGTGGATGACTGTGGAAGCCAAGTCATTGGGTGTATTTAAAGCAGTCATTGATAGGTTCTTGATTAGTAGGGGTGTCAAAGGTTACAGGGAGAAGGCAGGAGAATAGGGTTGAGAGGGAAAATAAATCATCAATGACTGAATAGCAGAGCAGACTTGATGGCCCGAATGGTCTACATCAGGGGTTCCCAACCCTTTGTGCACCGCGGACTGGTTTAATATTAATGATATTCTTGCGGACCGGCCGCAGTGGGGAGGGGAGGTGTTCAAGTTCAACAGTGCGCGACAGGGAATGAGGAAAGGTGCAGCTGACTCATATCATTTCATATTGCCAAATCATATCGTTTCCGTGCGGCCGGATAGCACATGCTTGCGGCCCGGTGGTTGGGGACCACTGGTCTAAATCTTCTCCTATGTCTTGTCTTTAAGACAGATGCTGCCTATTGTGGCTATAATGAATTGATTGTCTGTATTCATACATGTGTATTTGTGAATAGGAAGGTGGATTTGGCCAACGTTATATAAAACTGTGGAACAAATAATATTGGTATCACATGCTCCTGAAGCCCCCTGGTTTGAAAGCTTCCTCATTCATCCATTACTGTGTTTGTCATTTTCCCTATGTTTGCCCAGTCTCTCTCAGTTGAGGTCACAGAGACACAGGCAAATAGAAGGATGTAACAATGACTCTCCCCTTGTCATAGGTGACCTCACAAGTGTATGAACTCTTCGGAAAAGACTTACTTGATGAATACTTTGGGTGACTGAGACAATTCATGGTTAGTACATTTGCGTGGTGCTGATTTTGTCCTCCTCGCTCTTGACACTGGGAATGAGTTTGTTTCCTACTGGTATTGTCGGCTTTGTCAAAAAGCCCCTTCTCCGTTAACCAGCTTCAGGTAATGTGAATGTACCATTGGTGCAAAGGTGAGGTGAGGCTACCCTAACCTGTGTCAGTGCCTACTCAAGCCTTGGAGCAGATATCGGAGGGGACACGAAGGCAGATTTCACCCCTCACCTCCTCACTCTTAAGACCAGATGTTCTGCTCTGTTGTAGAAAGAACCAGCTTAGCATTAGATACCAGTTCTGACCAGGGACAGAAGGGGGAAGGCTGTGGGTTCAAGACCCATTTCAGAGTCTTATGTCCAAGTAAATTGGTTTATTACTTGAGATACAGTGAAAAGCTCTTGTTTGCATGCCATCCACATAGAACGTTGTGTACATGAGTACATCGAGGTACACAATGTACGGGACATAGGGTTACTGTTACTGCGAAAGTGTGGTGCAGGCAGACACGCAAAATGCAAGGGCCACAGTGAGGTGGATTGAGAGATCAAGTATTCATCTTTATCCTATGTCTGTTTGACAGTCTTTTTTAGCAGCAGAATGAAACTGCTCTTGGGCCTGGTGGTATCCGTTCTCAAGTGATTGGAAAGATCAGGGTGTCAGGGCTGGAGGCGGTTCAGCACTACTTGTCTTGGTGCTGATCTGAGGATGTGGCTTGCAACTAATGGGCCCCTGAATCGGCTGCTGGCTTCGTGTCTGTGGACTCACTTTTGTGAACTTCAGTTCTAAACGCTCTTTGCTTTCTTTTATTGTTTGCACTATTTTTTTCTCTGCACATTGGCTGTTTGACAGTATTTTGTTTTAATTGTTTCTGTTGGGTTTCTTTATTTTATTTGTTTGTTTGTTTATTTATTTATTTACCTATTTAGCGACATGCAGTGTGGAATAGGCCCTTCCGGCCCTTCGAGCTGCACCATCCAGCAATCCCCTAAATTAATCCCAGCCTAATCATGGGACAGTTTACAATGGCCAATTAACCAACCCAACCGGTGCATCTTTGGACTGTGGGAAGAAACTGGAGTACCTGGAGGAAACCCACGCGGTCAAGGGGAGGACGTACAAACTCCTTACGGGCAGCGGCGGGAATTGAACCTGGGTAGCTGGTACTGTAAAGCGTTATGCTAACCACTGCACTACTGTGCTGGCCATGGTTTTGTGGCTGCCTGCAAGTAGGTGAATCTGAAGGTTGTATATAGTATGCATAATGATAATAAATGTACTTTGAACTTTGAGTTTCTCCCCGATTTGGGGGGTGGAGGGAAGAAGAGAGAAGGACCATGATTATGTTGACTACTTTCTCAGAGCAGCGAGCTTCCGTTTAACATGTTGGCTGGTTTTTATGATATGCCGAGCTGCGTCCATAGCTATCTGCGATTTCTTGATGCATCTGGAAAAGATGGCTTCTGGATGTCTTCTATGGTTGTGTGAATACTTGCTTACTGCCTGTTGCACCACTGGCATTCAGGGCAGCAATGAAGGCCCTCCATCTCTGGTGGTGTTCAGGGCTTCCTTCATCGTGTCAGTAGCTTTTTCTTAGTTTTCACTACCGTCAGTCACACAGGTTCCAAGTACAGACTCAGGAATACCATCGCACTCAGATGTAGAAATATTCTTCATTGCTGTTTCTGTAACAGTTTTGTATTGCCTGTCAGGTTTGCTAGCCCTGAGCTGAATCCCTGAACTAGAAGGACCGGTGGATCACTCTTAGTCTAGCCTCTACCCTTTGAACAGTTTGGCATGGGTGATCCTCCAAGAGCCAAAGCTTAAAGTCTTGACTCCAGCCAACATAGTTGTCTGGGTCATTGAGGCACGCAAGCCTCCAAACCCTACGGCAAAGTTGTGGTCCTCTTGGAGGGGTTGTGTGGAAGCTGGGGGTGCAATTGAGCTTTTCATCAAGATGTGAATGATAGGCAAGATTTTTAAGAGTGAAAGGACTAGGGCTGGTAGATGGTTTGAGCTAGGTATGAGATATAGTTTGTTGAGTGTAACAGAAATTTGAATACTTCACAATAGGGTTGGTATCACCAAAAGAGCAGTATTGGATTTACTTATGGTAACATTATATGCTCATTACACAAGTAGAAGGGTTTATTAATAAGATGAGATAGAAAATTGGAATTGGTTTATTATTGTCACATGTACTAAGACACAGTCAGAAGCTTGTCTTGCATATTGTTCACAAGTCATATAGAAGTACAGCACAGAAGCAGGCCCTTTGGCCCATCTAATCCATGCCAACACCATTCACACTTCCTACTGTCATTGACCTGCACCTGGACCATCCATGTACCTATTCAAACTTCTCTTAAACATGGAAATCGAGCTCGCATGCACCATTTACACTGGCAATTCGTTCCACACACTCATGCTCTGAGTGAAGAAGTTTCCCCCACATATCCCTGTTAAACTTTTTACCTTTTACTGTTAACCCATGACCTCTGGTTGTAGTCCCACCCAACCTCAGTGGGAAAAGCATGTTTGCATTTACCCTATCTATACCCCTCATAATTTTGTATACTTGTAACAAATCTCCTCTCAATCTTCTATGTTCTAAGGAATAAAGTTCTAACCTATTCAGTCTTCCCTTATAACTCAGGTCCTTCACATCCAGCAACATCCTTGTCAATTTTCTCTGCACACTTTCAACCTTATTCGTATCTTATTTATAGCTCAGATCATTATATAGTGCATTGAGGTGGAACAAGGTAAAACAATAACAGAATAAACTGTAACAGCTACAGAGAAAGTACAGTGCAGGTAAACAATAGGGTGCAAGATCATAACAAGATAGATTGTAAGGTCAAGGTTTAATTGTCTTCTGTAACATTGGGGTAGATGCTGTCCTTAAGCTTGGTGATACATGTTTTCAGGCTTTTATGTCCTCTGCCCAGTGGAAGAGGGGAGGAGGGAGAATGTCAGGGTGGGTGGGGTTTTTAATTATCCTGGCTGCTTCACAGAAGCAGCGAACTGTAGACAGGGTCCATACAGGGGAGGCTGGTTCCTGTGATGTGCTAAGCTGTGTCCATAACTCTCTGCAGTTTCTTGCAATTGTGTGCAGGGCAGTTACCATACCAAGCTGTTATACATCCAGTAAAAATGTTTAAGTGGCCATGGGGACATGCTAACTTTCTTTAGGCTCCTGAGGAAGTAGAGATATCACCTCTGCACGGTTGGGTCAGGACCAGTTATTGGGGATATTCACGCCTTAGATCTGAAACTCTTAAACCTCAAGACTGCAAATGTAGACAGGAGCATATGCACCCTTCCTGAAATTAATGACCAGGCCTTTCGTTTTGTGGACATTCACAATCAGAATCAGCTTTAATTTATCCGCACATGTCATGAAATTTGTTGTCTTGATGACAGCAGTACATTGAATATTCAGTAAGTATGAAATTACAGTAAGTATATAAATACATTGAATAGTTAAATTAAATAAGTAGTGCAAAAATAGAAATAAAATAAGTCGTAAGGTAGTGTTCATGGGTTCAATGTTCATTCAGAAATTGGATGGCAGAGGGGAAGAAGTTGTTCCTGAATTGTTGCGTGTGTGTCTTCAGGCTTCTGTACCTCCTTCCTGATGGTAACAATGAAAACCAGTATGACCTGGGTGATGGGGGTCCTTAATGATGGATGCTTCCTTTTTGAGACACCGCTCCTTAAAGATGTCCTGGGTACTACGGAGACTAATGTGCTTGATGGATCTAGGTTTACAACTCCCTGCAGCTTACTTTGATCCTGTGCAGTGTCTCTCCCCTCCCCACCCACATACCAGACGGTAATGCAGACAGTTAGAGTGCTCTCCATGGTACATCTGCAGAAATTTATGAGTTTTTTGGTGACATACCAAATCTCCTCATTGAGGGAAAGGTTGTTGTCAATACAACGTTACTACGCCCTCTAATTCCTTCCTGTACTCCAATTCTTCATTATTTGAAAGGTAGTCCACTACAGTGGTGGATCTGCAAACTCGTAGATCACTAGAGCAGAATTTGGCCGTGCAGTCGTGAATGTGCGGGGAGTAGAGCCAGGGGCTGAGCATACAATCTGGTGGAACACCAGTGTTTAGAATAATTGTGGCAGGGGGTTACTGCCTATCCTTTACTGATTGCGTATTGTTTGTCAGGAAGTCAAAGATCCAGTTGCAGAGGGAGGTGTTGACTCCCAGGGTCTGCAGTTCAGTGGCGAGTTTGTTTGGAGCTAAGGTACTTAAGGCGGAGCTGTAGTCATGAAACATCAGCTGAGAAGGAGGCTCATTTAGAGCATTATATCACTATCGTGAATGAGTCTTGGCATATGTCTTATGGCAGGTTACCTAGCAAATGTTCAAAAATCATCCTGAGATAACCAAAGATGGGTCAATTCAGCCATACCTATTTATTCAAACTCACAGAGCAATCCCTTTCCCCAATAATTTTCCCTGTTCCCTATACTCCCCATGTTCTCATCAACTCTCCCCAGATGCTAACATACATCTACACATCAGGGGCACTTCCCAGCGGCCTACTGATGCACGTGGCTTTCAATGTGGGTTCAAAAATGGATCAGGTGGTTCAATTTAATATCAGAGAATGTATACCATATACAACCTGAAATTCTTAACTCTTCACAGGCATCCACAAAACAGAAACCCCAAAGAATGAATGCTAGAAATATCAGACCCCCAAAGCCTCCCATTCCCCCACTTACACTAGCAGAAGCACTGCCCCCCCTCCAAACTCCTCACATGCAACCTCGGAGGCTGAGATTGCTGGAGTGATAAGCAGCTTCTCAAGTAGCTGTCATGATGCTAATATGATAGACCATAGTTGGTTCTGAGTTGTAGCTTTGTATTAGTATTGTTTGTTGGTGATCTGCTGCGTTGTATGACATGGGTGATCGTGGTCTTTCCATGACCATGATTGTTCTTGGCAAATTTTTCTACGGCAGTGGTTTGCCATTGCCTTCTTCTGGGCAGTGTCTTTACAAGACGGGTGATCCCAGCCGTTATCAGTACTCTTCAGAGATTGTCTTCTTGGCGTCAGTGGATGCATAGCCAGGACTTGTGATATGCACTGGCTGCTCATACGACCATCCACCACCTGCTCTCATGGCTTCACGTGACTCTGATCACGGTGGGGGGAGGGCTAAGCAGGTGCTACACCTTGCCCAAGGGTGACCTGCAGGATAGCGGAGGGAAGGAATGCCTTACACCTCCTTACACCCCACCACCTGATGTATTAGTATAGGGACATTAAAAGAAATGGGACTGTGGAGGGTAAATGGGTTTTGGGGGCGCCATGATCTAGTTGAAGGGTTGATGTTCTCCAGAGAAGCAGAATTTCATTCTCAGCTATAATCTGTGATGTTCTGCACTGAAATCCACAGCAAATGATCACAGGCTCACTTTGCTCTTAGACATTTGTAGGGCCAGTAAATCAAATGGTACCAGGAGGTAGAGGAAATTCAGAAACCAAGTTGCCATTAGTAACCTGCATAGAAGCTTCAGCTGCTGACTACTGCCTGCTCTTGTAAAATATTGGCTGGACAATTTAATAGCGATGTAATGCAAAACCTTCCTTGAGAACAGAATACAGTTGCTTACCACATTGAAGGCAATACGTAAAGTGCACATTTTATTGGGGAGGGAACTGCCTGACTTCTTTTTTCCCCTCTGATATCTGCCAGAAGTGTTTAATATGTCCACTCAGCTGTGTTATGAGCGAGAAAGAGTTGTACTGACACCCTTTTATTTTGCTACTTGCAGGACCAAAGACATAGAGTCACACTGAAGCAACACCGGTAGCCTTGTTCAGGACGGACGTATCTGGCTTTAGACCATTTTGCAGGTAAGTTTAGTGTGGTTGTTTGAGTGAGTCAGAACAAAAATAATTGGGAAGGTGAACTGGTGACAGAAAGAAGGACCTGGTGACTTCACCAAACTCAGTTTGTCCTAAAGAGCATCGCAGCAACTTGTAATGTAGGAAGTGCGCAGTTAATAGCTACATAACCCTAATGTATCCCCTAACTTTAAATGCACCCCCTTGCCTCAAACATGTCCCCCCTCCAGCCACCCACACTGCTAGCCCCAAACACTGCCCCAATCCTAAACCCACCTCCTAATCCTAAACAAATCCCCTAACACTAAGCAACACCCCGTAGCCCCAAGCAATACTCCATTAACCCTACTTACCCCCACTGAACACCCCCAACACTAAGCAACACCCCTCTCAGCCCCTCCACTTCTACTGCGTGTACATTCCTACGCATATAATTCTAAGTAAATCTCCAACCTCAAATCCCCCGACCATTCCCCCCCCCCCACCATGCACACATGAAATTTGGCAATACCTAGCACCCCTCTATCACAGTTAATAAGATCTTCTTCATCGTCATTACGTGCTGTGTCATATGACGTATTCGGGCAGGTGGGGCTCGTCAGCCTTGGACAGCAGCCTGCCTGAGAGAAGGAAAACTCTGGTTTTAAACCTCCGCTGCCTTGTGGCCATACCAACCCATGGGAAAGGCTTCGGGAGTAAACCCTGAGGAAGAAATCCAGAGCCAGGGCCCCTAGGGCAGTTTGGTGTTATTTACAACTTCACTCTGGCAACCTCTACGACAACGCTGGTGCCCAACTGTATCGGCGCTTGCCATCCCTTGGACTACATCAGTGACGTGGAGAGGGGGAACCAGCTGCATGGGCAGCAGCCGGTTACTTCCCGCCCAGGCTTGCGCCCTGGAGAGAACACAGTCCACCAAAGGCGCAAACCCCTGATCCCCTGGGATCGGTGGCTGCCTACTACATACGACATGGGCGATTGTGATCTTCTTTCTCCTTCCTTTCCAGTCCTGATTTAGAGTTTCAACATGCAATGTTAACTGTTTATTCCCCTCCACAGATGCTGCCTAACCTGCATCTGTATGCGTTTCTCTGGATTTCCAACATCTGTAGAATTGATACTGCCCGTGGAGTCATACAACATGGAAACAGGCCCTTTGGCCCATCTGATCCATGCCAACCAGGAAACCCATCTAAGCTAGTCCCATTTGGTCCGTATCCCTCTAAGTCATGGGTACCCAATCATTTTAATACCATGGACCAGTACCATTAAGCAAGGGGTCTGTGGACCCTAGGTTGAGAACCCCTGCTGTAAACGGTTCCTATCCTTGTACCTGCCCAAGTGTCTTTAAACATTCACAAAATGTTGATATTTCAGACTGAGACTATTCATCAGGACTGGAAAGGAAGGGGGAAGAAGCTGGAATAAGGAGGTGGGGGGGAGGGGAAGGAGTATGAGTTAGAAGGTGAAAAGTGAAGCCAGGTGATGGGGGCGGTGAAGGTCGGTTGCTGGGGGAGGGAGATGAAGTGAGAAGCTTGTTATTTTATTTATAGAGACACAGCACGGAATTGGGCATTCCGGCCCTTCGAGCCGCATTGCCCAGCAAACCCCCCCCCCCATTTAATCCCAGCCTAATTACGGGATAATTTACAATGACCAATTAACCTACCAACCGGTACATATTTGGACTGGGGGAGGAAATTGGAGCATCGAAAAGAAACCCACACAATCACAGGGAGGACGTACAAATTCCTACAGACAGTGGCGGGATAGGTGGAAAAGTAACAGAGCTGAAGGAGGAGGAATCTGATGGAGAGGAAAGAGGACCACGGGAGAAAGGTAAGGAAGACGGGTGTCACAAAATGTTATTAATGTAGCCTTTTCAACCACTTCCTCTGGCAGCTCGTTCCATTTACAGACCATCCTCCGAGTGAAGAAGTTCCCCCTGGTTCCTATTAAAAATCTCCCCTGTCATCTTAAACCATTGCAGTGTAATTTATGATTCCCCAACCATGAGAAAATAATTGTATCTTAATTCTGTTTCCATCGGTGAGATACTGCTGGGCCTGTGCTCATGCCATGGTCTTTAATTGCCATTTCAGTGGAATATCGGAATCTGTCAAATCTGGGTTTGGAACCATGAGCTCGGTCGCTGTGCTTACACCAGAAAGCTTTGCTGAGCATCGTAGTGGATTGGGAGACCAGGAGACCAGAGGTAAGTGGCTAGGATTCCTTAGAAAGAAAGTGAGCAACATTGGTACTTGAGGTGACATGTCTTGATGATCACCATCCTCATTCTCATCCCCACTGCTTCCAAGTGAAAGGGAGGTTGAAGATCTTGTGGATCTTCCACTGCTGAAGCACGCTTGAAGGCTTTAAGTGACAAATACATTCATGATGAAGCATCATTTATATATTGTTGGGAGCTCCAGGTGTGAGCTAGTGACTGGATTCAGAACCAGAGTTGGGTTTAATATCACTGACATATGTCATATCAGCCCAGAGCCTCCTCTTGTGCAATGATGAGGCTACCCCCAGGGTGGAGGAGCAGAACCTTATATTCCTGGGTAGCCTCCAACCTGATGGCATGAATATTGATTTCTCCTGCCGGTTTAAAAAAACAATCCCTCCTCCTCCCCTCTTCTTCTATTCCCCACTCTGGTCTCTTACTTCTTTCACCTGCCTATCATTTCCCCATGGGTCCCCTCCTCCTTCCCTTTCTCCGATGGTCCAGTCTCCTTCAATCAGATTCCTTCCTCACCAGCCCTTGATCTTTCCCACCCACCTGGCTTCACCTATCACCTTCCCCCTTTTCCTCTTTCCCCTACCCCCACCTTTTATTCTGGTTCTTCTCCCTTCATTTCCAGTCCTGAAGAAGAATCTCGGCCTGAAACGTCGACTGTTTACTCATTTCCATAGAAGTTGCCTGACCTGCTGAGTTCCTTCAGCATTTTTTGTGTGTTATCATGAAGTTAGATTAGATGAGATTATGAGGACACTCAGTCCTCGCTTATTGTCATTTAGAAATGCATGTATTAAAAAATGATACAATGTTCCTCCAGAATGAAATCACAAGAAACACAGGACAAACCAAGACTAAAACTGACAAAACAACATAATTATAACATATAATTACAACAGTGCAAAACAATACTGTAATTTGATAAAGAGCAGAGCATGGGCATGGTAAAAAAAAGTCTCAAAGTCCCAATAGCCTCATTATCTCATGCAGACGGTAGAAGGGAGAAACTCTCCCTGCCATGAATCTCCAAGCGCCACAAACTTGCCGAGGCAGCACCATTGGAAACACCCGACCGCAGCGGACTCTGAGTCCATCCGAAAACTTTGAGCCTCCGACCAGCCCTCTGACACCGAGCACTGAGCACCATCCTCCGCCGAGCGCTTTGACCCTGCCCCGGCTGCCGAGCAACAAGCAAAGCCAAGGACTCGGGGCCTTCCCCTCTGGAGATTTGTTGTTTTGCAGAAGCAGTACAGTACAATACATAAAATATACTATATATTATAATAAGAAATACATAAATATACATACACATGTCTATATTTATTTATCTATATATATCAAAATAAGTAGTAACAAAATAATAAGTAATAAGAGAGCAAAAATAATGAGCTAGTGTTCATGGGTTGGTTCATGGACTGTTCAGAAATCTGATGGCGGGGGAGGAAGTAACTTCCTAAAACTTTGAGAGTGGATCTTCAGCCTCCTGTACCTCATCCCTGATGGTAGCGATGAGAAGAGAGCATGTTCTGGGTGATGGGGCCCTGAAATCCAAAGCATTGAGCTTCAGAGTTGTGTGGGATAGGCTTTACAGACCTGTGGATCTTTGGGATGTCCTGAAGTACCTTTGAAGCCTGCTAAGTAATTCTAACGTGTGGTCTGCAGTATTAGAAGCAATGCAGTTGTTTATTTGTGCATAGAAAGCCCCATGGAAAACTATGTATTGATGAATTTTCAAGTGAAGTTAGTTGACAGATTGTACGAGGTGGCATGTGATGGGGGAGGGATGAAGTGAAAAGCTGGGATGATGATTGGTGAAAGAGATAAAGGACTGGAAAAGGGGGAATCTGATTTTCCGTTCCCCATTCTTTTTTCCCTGTCTCACCTTATCTCCTTACCTGCCTCTCACCTCCCTCTGGTGCTCCTCCCCCTTTTGTGCTCTTTAGTCCTCTCCTATCAGATCCCCCTTCTCCAGCCTTTTTATCTCTTTCACCAATTAACTTCCCAGCTCTTTACTTTCACCCCTCCCCCTCCCAATTTTACCTATCACCTACCACCTTGTACTTCTTCCTCCCCTCCCCACACCTTCTTACGCTGACTTCTGTCTTCCTTTCCAGTCCTGATTAAGGGTAATGGCCAGAAACATCGACTGTTTAGTCTTTTCCGTAGATGTTGTCTGGATTGATAAGTTCCTCCAACATTTTGTGTGTGCTGCTTTATATCCATAACCTTCTGACAGGTGAATCCTGGCGGCATAGCCCAGGACTCCATCTCTTTAGAGTTCCTATAAGTGATGGCTAATAAATACCAGCTCATAGGTCCTGATCCCACTGTAATGTGTATGGAATCAGAGCACACCAAGATCTGCACTGACTGTACTGTTTCTGTACAATCACCTTTTAAGTTCGAATTCACATCAGTAATGTCAAATATGCAGTGGAGTAGCATCTGTGTGTGTCGCTCCGTTCTCGAAGCTTAATTCCAGAAGAACCACTTTACCTCTGGAGTGAAGGAGATATGGTGAGAATGTGGGCAGTCCTGGAGTGCTCTTATACCTGTCCTTGGGAAGATTTGCTGGTGTAGAACATAGAACATACAGCACAGGAACAGGCCAATCAGCCCACAATGCTGTGTCGAACCAATTAAATGAGTAATCAAATGGCCAACTAAACCAATCCCTTCTGCCTACACAATGTCCATATTCTTTGATTGTCCTGTGCCTATCTAAACATTTCTTAAAAGTCCCTAATGTATCTGCCTCTTCCACCACCCCAGGCAGCACATTCCAGGAACCCACAACTCTCTGTGTTTAAAAAAAATCTCGCCCCTCACATTCGCTTTGAACTTGCCCCCTCTCACTTTAAATGCATGACCTCTAGTATAAGACATTTCAACCCTAGGAAAAAGATTACTGTCTGTCTACTCTATCTATGCCTTTTATAATCTTAAAAACCTCCAATATATCTTCCCTCAGCTTCTGCCTCTCCAGAGGTAAGAATTCATGTTTGTCCAGATTCTCATGATAGCACATGCCCTCTAAACCAGGCAGCAGTTTGAAAAACCTCTCCTGCACTCTCTCCAAAGCCTCAACAAGCTGTGTTGCATACTTCCAATGCTTAACTCAAGTTGGGTCTTTGTGAGAAGAGTGTGGAATATTGAGGCTGCAAATATCAAGTGTGAATGAAGTAGGAGTTTTAAATTCACACTCACACAATGGAGGGTGGGGAGAGAGCAGCAAAACACTTTAAATAGAATGGTCCCCACGCCCTTTCCTTTTAAGTGCGGTGCCTATCTGTGCTGCTCATGCCTGTTGATGGTTGTCACCTGTCTGTTTGCAGGTGGAGTGCCAGAGGACGAAGCTTATATCCCGACATATCTGGAAGCTTTCCCTCCCCTCCCTGAGAAGGGAGCGCCAGGGGACAAGTCCGGTGAGCCAGTTGGAGCATGGAGCAAAATCCGACCAATCAAGTCCTCGGTAATTACACAGGTATGCAACAGGTTTGGAATTTTTTTCCTTAAAGAAGGCCTCTGCACTCGAGCAATCTCTGTCTTTCTCACTCTCGATGGTGAGAGAGAGTCTGCTGTTTTTTGGGTCAAGGAACGCAAACAAGTGATGTGGCAGATTGTCACATTGAAACAGTGAGCTGTTAGCCTCCCCTCTCACTGCAGCAGGAGCAATATCTCTCTCTCCCTCCAGAGTGAGAGAGAGAGCCTATTGAGATGTTGAACTGCTGGGATAGACAGTGATTTTTGATGGACTCTAGATCTGTTACTTACATGGTGGGTGGTTGGGGCTGGTGCTTTTGCAGGAACATCTGTGGGGAGGGGGTTAGGGTCGATGGTTTTGCTGCTTCCCATGGGAGGGGGGAATGAGAGCTTTGGGGTTCTAACCTTTTTCTGTCATTCATTCTTTGGGGTTTTTTTGGTCTCTTTTTTTGTGGATGTCTGTGAAGAGTAAGGAATCCAGGTTGTATACTGTATAATTCTCTGATATTAAGTTGAATCATGAACTATTGTAGAAAACTTTTGATATTTAAGGACTTTGCAAATATGCTTCATGGCCCAGCTTCTGTAAAGTATAAAACATAACTAAAAAATTGCACACAGCAATCTCGCAAGCAGTTAATGACTATACTGCCTGTCCCTGTTGCTAATGACTTAAGGATAAGCATTGACCAAGACACCATGGATTCATGGAGATTTTACACAAAAGTCTAAGTAAATTTTTTTATCAAAGTTCATACACTTAATACCCACTTTATTAGGTACACAATAATGTTAAAATCTAATCAGCCAATCGCAGGACAACAACTCAATGCATAAAAACATGCAGACGTGGTGAAGAGCTCCAACTGTTGTTTGACCAAACATCAGAATGGAGAAGAAATGTGATCTAAGTGACTGTGATCATGGAACGATTGTTCGTGCCGGACGGGGTGGTTTGACTGTCTCAGAAACTGCTGATCTCCTGTGATTTTCACACAACAGTCTCTAGAGTTTACAGAGAATGGAGTGAAAAACAAAAGACATCAAGTGAACGACAGTTCTGTCAGAAAAATTGCCTTGTTAATGAAAGTGGTCAGAGGAGAATGATAGGACTGGTTCAATCTGACAGGAAGGCAACAGTAACTTAAACATCCACACGTTACAACAGTGGTGTGCAAAAGAGCATCTCTGAACGTGTAACACGTCGAACCTTGCAGTGGATGGTTGACAACGGCAGAAGATCACACCGGGTTCCACTCCTGTACCTAATAAAATGGCTAATGAGTGTATGTCATTATATGTTACCTTGAAGTTAATGTCCTTGCACGCATTTGCAGGATATAAAGAAATGCAATGGAATTTATGAAAAACTATACGTAAATAAAGACTGACAAACAACCAATGTGCAAAAGAAGTCAAATTGTGCAAATAAAATTAAAAAGTTGCTCTCCACCCTGCATCTCTAGATGTTTGTCAAAGTTTGTTGTGAAATACTAAATCTGTGCAAACTTCTAAGAAAGCAGAGGTGCTTTTATGTGATGGCACTGATGCTGGTCCCAGAATAGATCTTCTGATATAAAAAAAATGGCAAGGAATTTAAAGCTACTCACCCTGTCCATCTTCAATTCGCTAATTAGATCTGGCACATGGACCTTCCTCCTGTAGTCAACAATCAACTCTTTGGCTGAGTGACAAAATAGTGTTGCTTTCATGAGGCAGTCGAATTAAGGCATCTCCCATCAGCATGGCATTCCCTCACTGGAACTGTCAGCCTGGATTGTCTGCTCAAGACTGGAATGGGATTAGAGCTCTGACCATATTCTAAGGGAAAAGTGTCTCCTACTGAACTGTGTTTTCTATTCAGTTTTCATTCACAGAACCAATACAGCCCTACTCAAGTTCCAAGTAATGTTACAACCACCATCAGAATCAGGTTTTATATCACTGGCATATGTTGTAAAATGTGTTGTTTTGTGACAGCAGCACATGGCAGAATCAGAATCAAGTTTATTATCACGGGCACATGGTGTGAAATTTGTTAACTTAGCAGAAGTACAATGCAATACATGATAATATAGGAGGAAAAAATAAATATGTAAATCAATTACAGTAAGTATATATGTATATTGGATAGATTAAAATAGTACAAAACCAGAAATAATATAATTTTTTAAAAAATCTATGAATTACATTTATGTGTATAGGGTGTAGAAGAGGTTCACCAGGATGCTGCCTGGTTTAAAGGGCATGTGCTCTCACGAGAGGCTGGATAAATTTGGGCTGTTTTCTCTGAAGTGCCAGAGGCTGAGGGGAGATCTGATAGAGATTTACAAGATTATCTGAGGTATAGATAGAGTAGACAGGAAACACCTGTTTCCCAGGGCTGAAATGTCTAATACCAGAGGCCATGCATTGAAAGTGGGAGGGGGTAGGTTCAAAGGGATAAGTTTTTTTACTCAGAGAGTGGTAGATGCCTGGTATGATGGTAGAGGCAAACACATTAGAGGCTTTTAAGTGACATTTAGATGGGCATTAAGTGACAAGGAAGATGGACATGGTGTAGATAGGAAGGATTAGTGTTTGGGTGTTTTTGATTTGCTTTTTAGCTGGTTCAGCACAACATTGTGGGCTGAATGGCCTGTGCTGTACTGTTCTATGTTCTGAGCTATTCCTGAATCGTTGAGTATATGTCTTCAGGCTCCAGTGCATCCTTAGTGGTAACAATGAGAAGAGGGCATGTCCTGGGTGATGAGGTCCTTAAAGAAGAATACCGCCTTTTTTGAGGCATCACCCTTTGAAGGTATCCTCAACACTGGGGAAGCTAGTGTCCATGGAACTGGCTGAGCTCACAACTTTTAGCAGATTTTTCTGATGCTGTGCAGTGGATCTTTCATACCAGATGTTGATGCAACCAGTTGAAATGCTCTCCACAGAACGTCTAAAGAAATTTGTGAGTGTCTTTGGTGACGTAGCAAGTCTCCTCATAATCCTGATGAACTATAGTTGCTATCGTGCTTTCTTTGTAATTGCATCAATATGTTGCCCACAATCCCCAGCGCTAGCTCTTCTCTGCAGGTGCAATTGACCACATTATCATCCACCAAAGCCTCAGGCCATAAGCATCAGATGTGACTGAGTTGCTGGTTGTTAAAAGAAAGATTAGCTTTATTTATCGTATGTACATCAAAGCATACAGTGAAATGTGTCATTTCCATTAAATCATATCAACGTGCATTGTGCTGGACAGCCTGCAAGTACATTTGTTGACAAGTCATAATATTGTTCTGCTTTTTTTTAGTTCAGAGCAAGTTGGGCTGACAATCTAGTACAGTAATGAAAGAGTGTTGCATTGTTCAAGGCCCCAACTCACACATGAAAGGTTAAACTAAGGCCCGGTCTACCTTTATCTTGCTGACTTTATCCACAGATACATCCACAACTTCCATACATAACCAGCATCTTACTTCTAATACGACATATTTGGATAGCAGTAACAGGATAGATCTGAGTCAGCATGGATTTATGAAGGGGAAATCGTGCTTGACTAATCTTCTGAAATTTTTTGAGGATGTAACAATGAAAATGGACAAGGGAGAGCCAGTGGATATAGTGTACCTGGACTTTCAGAAAGCCTTTGATAAAGTCCCACATAGGAGATTAGTGGGCAAAATTAGGGCACATGGTATTGGGGGCAGAGTACGTACATGGATAGCTGACAGGAAACAAAGAGTAGCGATTAACGGGTCCCTTTCGGAATGGCAGGCGGTGACCAGTGGGGTACCACAGGGTTCAGTGCTGGGACTGCAGCTGTTTACAATATACATTAATGATTTAGATGAAGGGATTAAAAGTAACATTAGCAAATTTGCAGATGACACAAAGCTGGGTGGCAGTGTAAAATGTGAGGAGGATGTTATGAGAATGCAGGGTGACTTGGACAGGCTGGGTGAGTGGGCGGATGCATGGCAGATGCAGTGTAATGTGGATAAAAATGAGGTTATCCACTTTTGTGGTAAGAACAGGAAGGCAGATTATTATCTAAATGGAGTCAAGTTCAGAAAATGGGAAGTACAACGAGATCTAGGTATTCTTGTACATCAGTCACTGAAAGCAAGCATACAGGTACAGCAGGCAGTGAAGAAAGCTAATGGCATGCTGGCCTTCATAACAAAGGGAATTGAGTATAGGAGCAAAGAGGTCCTTCTGCAGCTGTACAGGGCCCTGGTGAGACCACACCTGGAGTATTGTGTGCAGTTTTGTTCTCTAAATTTGAGGAGGGACATTCTTGCTATTGAGGGAGTGCAGCGTAGGTTCACAAGGTTAATTCCTGGGATGGCGGGACTGTCATATGTTGAGAGATTGGAGCGACTGGGCTTGTATACACTGGAATTTAGAAGGATGAGAGGGGATCTGATTGAAACATATAAGATTATTAAGGGATTGGACACGCTGGAAGCAGGAAGCATGTTCCCGCTGATGGGTGAGTCCAGAACCAGAGGCCACAGTTTAAGAATAAGGGGTAGGCCATTTAGAACGGAGTTGAGGAAAAACTTTTTCACCCAGAGAGTGGTGGATATGTGGAATGCTCTGCCCCAGAAGGCAGTGGAGGCCAAGTCTCTGGATGCTTTCAAGAAAGAGATGGATAGAGCTCTTAAAGATAGCAGAATCAAAGGTTATGGGGATAAGGCAGGAACTGGATACTGATTGTGGATGATCAGCCATGATCACAGTGAATGGTGGTGCTGGCTCGAAGGGCCGAATGGCCTATTCCTGCACCTATTGTCTATTGTCTATAATACTACTTGATTTCTAGACTGTCTGGTGCTTGACCTGCAGCCTCTGTACCTTTGGCTTGCCAATATCATGCCACACTAAAGAAGTCCCCAATTAATCAAACTCTTATTCTTGCTTTGTAGGGCTTTTTCTCAAATCCATCCAGTTTCCCATTGGAAGTTATTGGATCAGCTTCCCAGATGTCACCAAGCAGCCCATTCCTATTCAGAGTTCATTTTGTGTGTAACATGCTGTAGGGTTTCACTGCTGTATAACATGCTGTAAGGTTTCTCTGTTCCCCTGTTCCCCTGGTGCTACATGTGTAAAAGAAAAACATTTAATTCTCTATTCTGCTCCATAGATGTTGTCTGACCTTCTGAGTTCCATCAGCTTTTTGTGTTGCAATAAGTTCATTTTCTCCTCTGTATTTCAGAATCGGAATTTATTATCAGAATCAGGTTTATTATCATCGGCATGTATCGTGAAATTTGTTAACAGCAGCAGTTCAATGCAATACATAATATAGAAGAAAAAGAAAATAATAAATAAGTAAATCAATTACAGTATACATATATTGAATAGATTAAAAATTGTGCAAAAGGCAGAAATAATATATATTAAAAATGTGAAGTAGTGTTCACGGGTTCAATGTCCATTTAGGAATTGGATGGCAGAGGGGAAAAAGCTGTTCCTGAATCGCTGAGTATGTGCCTTCAGGCTTCTGTACCTCCTACCTGATGGTAATATTGAAAAAGGGCATGCCCTGGGTGCTGGAGGTCCTTAATAATGGACGCTGCCTTTCTGAGACACCGTTCCTTGAAGATGTCCTGGGTACTTTGTAGGCTAGTACCCAAGATGTAGCCGACTAAACTTTCAACCCTCAGCAGCTTCTTTCGGTCCTGTGCAGTAGCCCCCCCATACCAGACAGTGATGCAGCCCCCGTCAGAATGCTCTCCATGGTACATCTTTAGAAGTTTTTGAGTGTATTTTTTGACATGCCAAATCTCTTCAAACTCCTAATGAAGTATAGACGCTGTCTTCACTTCTTTATAGCTGCATCAGTATGTTGGGACCAAGTTAAGTCCTCAGAGATCTTGACACCCAGGAACTTGAAACTGCTTACTCTCTCCACTTCTGATCCCTCTATGAGGATTGGTATGTGTTCCTTCATCTTATCCTTCATGAAGTCCACAATAAGCTCTTTCATCTTACTGACATTGAATGCCAGGTTGTTGCTGTGGCACCACTCCACTAGTTGGCATATCTCACTCTTGTACACCCTCTTGTCTCATTTTAAATTCTACCAACAATGGTTGTATCATCAGCAAATTTGTATATGGTATTTGAGCTATGCCCAGCCACACAGTCATGGGTATAGAGAGAGTAGAGCAGTGGACTAAGCACACACCCCTGAGGTGCACCAGTGTTGACTGTCAGCGAGGAGGAGATGTTATCAGCAATCCGCACAGACTGTGGTCTTCTGGCTAGGAAGTCGAGGATCCAATTTTAGAGGGAGGTACAGAGGCCCAAGTTCTGTAACTTCTCAATCAGGATTGTGGGAAAGATGGTGTTAAATGCTGAGCTATAGTCGATGAACAGCATCCTGACATAGGTGTTTGTGTTGTTCAGGTGGTCTAAGGCCGTGTGAAGAGCCATTGAGATTGCATCTGCCATTGACCTATTGTGGTGACAGGCAAATTGCAGTGGGTCCAGGTCCTTGCTGAGGCAAGAATTCTGTATTCTTCAATCTCCAGTTGTTATACTTCATGACCTATCTATGTCAAACTTCTAGAAACTTGTCCACTTTTCTAACTGAAGGACCGAGGTCAGCACAAAGCAAGATCTGACCATAGGTCACAAGGTCTCTCTTGGAAGCAGAGGATGTAATAATTTATCATGTCGCACATCATACGATTATCAAGGTGGATATCCTTTCATTCACTACTACAGCCACACTCCTTATAGCACAAAACAGGCTTTTCTTTAAAATCAAAGACAGAAACGGAAGCAAGCAAGGTTTACACTCAGTGGCCACTGTATTAGATGCAGGAGTGTAACCCGGTGTGGTCTGCTGCTGCTGTAGCCCATCCACTTCAAGGTTCAACATGTGCTTTCAGAGATGCTCATCACTGTAGCAACGCATGGTTATTTGAACTGCTGTCACCTTCCTGTCAGTTTGAACCAGTCTGGCCATTCTCTGACATCTCTCATTAACAAGACATTTTCGCTCACTGGTTTTTTGTTTTTTTGCACCGTTCTCTGTAATCTTTAGCGACAATCTAGCAAAAATCCCAGCAGATCAGCAGTTTCTGAGATACTGAGGGTGGCACGTTAGTATAGTGGTTGGCACAATGCTTTACAGTACAGACAGCCCAAGTTCAATTCCTGCTGTTGTCTGTAAGGAATGTTCTTCATGTGATCGCATGGGTTTCCTCCGGGTGCTCTGGTTTCTGCCCACAGTCCAAAGACATACCGGTTTATAGGTTAATTGGGTGTTGTAAATTGTCCCATGATTAGGCTAGGAATTGCTGGGTGGCGCAGCTCAAAGGGCCTAATCCATGCTGTACCACAATAGGTTTCAATAGGTGCATTTAATATCACAGAAATGTCTACAATATACATCCTCAAATTCTTTTTCTTCACCAACATCTACAAAAACAGAGGTGCCCCAAAGAATGAATGACAGTTCAAATGTTAGAACCCCAAAGCCCCACCCAACTCCCCCTCCCATGCACAAGCAGCAGCAAGGCAACAACGTCACCCCACCCCAACCAACAAAAAAGCATCGGCACTCTCCGCCGAGCACTCAAGTGTGCAGTAAAGCTCAGCAAAGACACATACTTGCAGTACCGCAAAACTACTTGTTCACCTGGTATTCAACATCCACAGTGTGTGTGTCTCTCTCCCCCTCTCCCCTTCCTCCCTTCTCCCCCCTCCCCCTCTCCCCCTCTCCCCCTCCCCTCTCCCCCTCCCCTCTCCTCTCACCTCCCTTCTCCCCCTTCCCCCTCTCCCCCTCTCCCCCTCCCCCTCTCCCCTCTCCTCTCCCCCTCCCCCTCTCCCCTCTCCCCCCTCCCCTCCCCTCTCCCCTCTCCCCTCGCCCCTCTCCCCCTCTCCCCCTCCCCCTCTCCCCCTCCCCCTCTCCCCTCTCCCCTCCCCCTCTCCCCCTCCCCCTCTCCCCTCTCCCCTCCCCTCTCCTTTCACCCCCTCCTCCCTCCCCCTCTCACTCCCTCTCCCCCCTCCCCCTGTCTCCCCCCTCCCCTCTCCCCCTCTCCCCCTCTCTCCCCCTCTCCCCCTCTCTCCCCCTCTCCCCCTCTCCCCCTCTCCCCCTCTCTCTCCCCTCTCTCTCTCCCTCTCACTCACTCACAGCGAGAGAGGAGACATAACAAACAACTTGCCAATTTATGATATTAAAAGTCTGTTGCATCGCTTTTTCTGAACTCTACGCCTGGAGATTTGGCACCAGAAAGGCGCAGCTCTTCAGGCACACAGCCCCCAGCAGCTAACACTCTGCTCCCAATGCTCCATGCTCGCCTTCCAGCCCGCATTCTTGGTATATCAAAAAGCAGCCGGTCATGAGGCTCTGAGAGCGGGCCCCGTTCCCGCAAAGAACCGAAGTCAGAGTGTAACTCCTGGTCAGGGTCTTCAAAAGAACCCAGCACACCCTGAAAAGAGAAAAAAAGGGTTATTAAAGATAGAAGTAAAGTTATTTCTGAAGACGCAAGTAAAGGAGTTGCCATTTAGCACCATCTTAACTTTGCTCCACCTTGAATTTATTATCTCAGTAATAAATAAATTAATTAATACTCTAACCACCTCATCTGGCACTTACAATCATTCCACAGTCAATGTCACTGAGACCATATTTCTTCCCCATTCAGATGTTTGGTCTGAACAACAACTGAACCTCTTCACTATGTCTGCATTTAAGCATTGAGTTGCTGCCACATGATTGGCTGATTAGATATTTTCACCTAATAAAGTGGCCACTGAGTGTAAGAACAGTTCTAATTCAAGGAACCAAAGTTAGCTAATGTTATGGACCTTAAAGAGAGACTAAGCTATCCCTTGTTGTCCCTGGATTCATAGCGAATCTGCCAATAAAGACGCTAGCGTGATGTGAGCAGCTATTGTCATACTCATCTCAGTTCAAAGCTACAGCTGTTTGGAAATTGTGAGTTGCTGCGGGGGAAAAACACAGGTTAATCATCTCGCAGTAGATACTGACAGACACTACATCTGGTTTCACTGCTGTTGCAGAATTGGCAGGATTCTCATAAACAATCCGCTTATGAGCAGGAAGATCTGGTTATTGTACAAATTCAGCCCTGTTAGTGATGCATAAGTAGTCCGGGTGATAACAGTAATGAGGAAGGAGTAAGCAAGAGCGAGTTTTCCATTCTCCTCAGCAGCAGAATAGCTCACTTTGCCCCCTGGTACAAAGGTTCAATTTATCTGACTTCTGGTAATTTTTCCTCTTCCCCCTTCCCTCTTCTTCCATTGCCTGCTCTTATCCTCACCTGCCTATCACCTTCCCCTGGTGCCTCTCCTCCTTCCCTTTCTCCCATGGTCCACACTCCTCTCCTATCAGATGCCTTTTACTTCAGCCCATCACCAATCTCCTCCCAGTTTCTCACTTCCTTCCTCATACACCTTCCCACCTTCCCCCTCACCTGTTGTCACCAATCACCTGCTAGCTTGTACTCCTTCCCCCTCCACCCACCACCTTATTCTGATTTCTTCCCTGTCCTGATGAAGGGTCTTGGCCTGAAACCTCATCTGTTTATTCCTCTCCATAGTTGCTGCCTGACCTGCTGAGTTTTTGCAGCACTTCGTGTGTGTAAAGCTGTAAGAATTTTTTTTCATTTTTCCACCATTTCTAATGGCTGAAATTTCCTCTCTTGACTTTTCTTGATTCCCTGAATAGTGTTGGATGCAACCTTCCTCCAATCTGCATTCTCTCCTTGTTGAAATTAAAAAGTTGCTGTTGCTTTAGTCGTAATTAATTTCCAATGAGAGCTAAGAGGTTTACTGGTTTGCCAGTCTTAGATCACAAGTAAGGAGTTTCCCTCACAGATGCTGCCCGACCTGCTGAGTTCCTCCAGCAGATTGTTTTGAGTACAAAGTGTTGTGCTTTTCACAATGGTCATGACCTGGTGGCATGTGACTTCAGGCTTCTGTACCTACTGCCCGACAGATGCAGCAAGAAGAGAGCATGACCCAGATGATGGAAGTCCTTTCTATTAATGAGAATTAATAATCCTAATTTAATCATGTTGTATTACTGAAAGCTTGTTCTGTTTTTCCCATTGAACTGTGCTGCAACACTTACAAACATATTGGGACACTTGGAAGCAGTTCACTTTGGGACTGTGGGGAGGATGGTCAGTTATATTTCTGGAGTTGCCACCACCTTTATTCTCATGAAATTTTATCACTTCCCATCTGACAGAAAACCTGGCTACATTGAATCCAGAGTCATGATCATTACCCTCTGATTTTAACTTAAAGGGCACTACAGCATAGAAACAGGCCCTTCAGCCCATTGAGCCCATGCTGAACTGTTATCCTGCCCACTCCCATTGATCCGCACCTGTTCCATTGGCCTTCAAACCACTCCTATCCATCTGCCTATCAAAACTGTTCTTAAATATTGCAAAGGGGTCACCTCTTCCACTGGCAGCTCATTCTACTCACCCCCATCACCCTCTGAGTGAAGACGATTCTCCTTAGTTTCTCTTAAACTTTCACCCTATGACCTCTAGTTTTGGTTTCAACCAATCTCAATGAGGAAAAGCCTGCTTGCATTTACCCTATCTCGTTCATTTGCTTGTATGGGCCATGTCGTAAGACGTGGCTGATCATTGGCTTTCCATTTACCTTGGCAAATTTTTCTGCAGAGGTGGTTTGCCATTGCCGCCTCCTGGGCAGTGTCTTTACAAGACAGGTGACCCCAGGCATTATCAATAACCTTCAGAGGTTATCTGCCTGACTCCAGTGGTCGCATTACCAGGACTTGTGATATGCACTACCTGCTCATACGACCATCCACCACCTGCTTCCCATGGCTTCACATGGCCCTGATCAGGGGGACTAAGCAGGTGCTATTCCTTGTCCAAGTGTGACCTGCAGGCTAGTGGAGGGAAGGAGTACCTTACACCTTTGGTAGAGATTTATCTCCACCCCACCACCTAAATTAAATAAGTAGTGCATAGAGAGAACAAAAATAGTGAGTTAATGTTCATGGGTTAGTTCATTGTCTGTTCAGGAACCTAATGGTGGAGGGAAAGAAGGTGTTCTTGACTCATTGAGTGTGCTTCTTCAGGGTCCTGTACCTCCTTCCTGATGGTAGCAATGAGAAAAGGAAATGTCTTGGGTAGTGAGGCTCCTCAATGTTGGATGCCACCTTTTTTTGATACGTCGCCTTTTGAAGAGGTCCTCAATGCTGGGGAGGCTAGAGCCCATGATGGAGTTGGCTGAGCTTACAATCTTATGCAGCTTTTATGCTTAGAAGATATAGGGTTTAGTTTAGAGGGGAAAGGTTTAAAATATATATTTATTGAGATGCGCGCAAAATAGGCCCTACCAGCCCATCGAGCCACGTCGCCCCGCTATCCCCAGATTTAACCCTAGCCAAGTCATGGGAGAACTTACAGTGACTAATTAACCTACCAACTGGTAAGTCTTTGAAATGTAGGAGGAAACCAGGGCAACTGCAGGAAACCCACACAGTCATGGGGAGAACGTACAAACTCCTTACAGGCAGCGGTGGGAATTAGACCTGGTCACCTGTGCTATAAAGCATTGTGCTACCGTAAATTCCGGTGTATAAGCCGAGAATCTGGCCCTAAATTTTGGTCCTAAAATTAGGGGGTCAGCTTATACAGAGGGTGCCAACTTTGGAAAAACAAATACACGGAAGACAAGTAGTATTTATTGGCTATTTTTGAGTCAAATTCGTTCCACTGTCGACGCATGAATTCTTTGAATGGTTTGTTTAAACTCACATCTAGTGGCTGGAGCACGGACATCAAACCACTGGGGATGACTGTAATGTCCGTATTTTCAGCTTTCAATGCTGCTTTTGTCTCACCTGTCAAGTGCGCTTTGAACACGTCCCAGACAAGTAGCGACTTTTCTTTCCCGAAACCTTCGGGACGTCGACACCACACCTCTTTAACCCACTTCAAGCAACCCGCTTCATCCATCCAGCAGCGTTTTTGGACGTAAACAACACCCCGCGGGAATTTTCTGAGCAATCTTTGTTCTTTTGTCTCAACACAAGATGACATCTGAGCGGTGCTGAGTGGAGAGATTTTGAGAATCAAGTTCATTGCTCCTTGAAAGTGGCTACACAGTTCGCTAGGGTGGTTAAGATGGCTTATGGAATGCTTGCTTTTATTAGTCAAGGCATTGAG
The DNA here is from genome assembly GCF_963921235.1 of Mobula hypostoma. Lineage (NCBI taxonomy): Eukaryota > Metazoa > Chordata > Chondrichthyes > Myliobatiformes > Myliobatidae > Mobula > Mobula hypostoma. The sequence goes on from NC_086101.1 coordinate 112,998,954, forward strand.
TTCAAAAGTCAGGAGGTTATGTTGCAACTTTATAAAACTGTGGTTAGGCCACATGGAGTATGACATACTGTTCTGGTCACCCCACTATTGGACAGTTGTTGCGGCTTTGCAGAAGAGGTTTACCAGAATGCTGCCTGGTTTAGAGGGCATGTGCTGTCAGCAAGAGGCTGGATAAACTTGGGTTATTTGCTTTGAAGCAGTAGAGGCTGGGAGGGGGGAGATCTGTTGGAGGTTTATGAGAGGCATAGATAGAGTAGACAGAGAGTATCTGTTTCCCCGGGGAGAAATGTCTAATACCAGAGGGCATGCATTGAAGGTGAGAGGGGGTAGGTTCAAGGGGATGTGAGGGGCAAGTGTTTTACTCAGAGTGGTGGATGCCTGGAATGTGCTGCCTGGTGTGGTGGTAGAGGTATCCCTCCATTAAGAGATATTTAGATAGGCACATGGATGTGAAGAAGATGGAGGGATTTGGACATTATGTCGGTAGAAGGGATTAGTGTTTAGGGGTTTTGATTTGCCTTATAATTCGTTCATCACAACGTTGTGGGCTGAAGGACCTGTTCCTGTGCTGTACTGTTCTATGCTCTATGTTCTAATTGGGGAGATTGTTCATAGACTATAAGAGCATAAGATATAGTTGGCCATTCGGCCCATCGAGTCTGCTCCGCCATTCAGTTCCAATTCTTCCGGTCATCTCCTCTCCCCTGCCTTTTCCCCAAACCCTTTGATGCCCTGGCTAATCAAGAACCTATCTATCTCTACCTTAAATGCATCCAATGACTGGGCCTCCACGGCCACTCGTGGCAACAAATTCCACAGATTTACCACCCTCTGACTAAAGTAATTTCTCTGCATCTCTGTTCTAAATGGACGTCCTTCAATCTTGAAGTTGTGCCCTCTTGTCCTAGACTCCCCTACCATGGGAAATAACTTTGCCATATCTAATCTGTTCAGGCCTTTTAACATTTGGAATGTTTCTATGAGATCCCCCCCCCCCGCCCTCCATTCTCCTGAACTCAGGAATACAGCCCAAGAGCTTCCAGACATTCCTCATATGGTAACCCTTTTATTCCTGGAATCATTCTCGTGAACCTTCTCTGGACCTTCTCCAATGTCAGTATATCCTTTCTAAAATAAGGAGCCCAGAACTGCACACAATACTCCGTGTGGTCTCTCGAGTGCCTTATAGAGCCTCAACATCACATCCTTGCTCTTATATTAAATACCTCTAGAAATGAATGCCAACATTGCATTTGCCTTCTTCACCACCGACTCAACCTGGAGGCTAACCTTTAGGGTATCGTGCACAAGGACTCCCAAGTCCCTTTGTGTCTCTGCATTTTGAATTCTCTCCCCATCTAAATAATAGTCTGCCCATTTATTTCTTCCACCATACACTTTCCATCATTGTATTTCATTTGCCACTTTTTTGCCCATTCCCCTAAGCTATCTAAGTCTCTGTGTAGGCTCTAAGTTTCCTCAACACTACCCACTCCTCCATCAATCTTTGTATCATTGGCAAATTTAGCCACAGACCTATTAATCCCATCGTCCAAATCATTGATATACATCTTAAAAAGCAGCGGTCCCAACACTGACCCCTGTGGAATTCTACTGGTAACCAACAGCCAGCCAGAATAGGATCCCTTTATTCCCACTCTCTGTTTTCTGCCCATCAGCCAATGCTCCACCCATGCTAATAACTTCCCTGTAATTCCATGGGCTCTTATCTTCCTAAGCAGCCTCGTGTGGCACCTTGTCAAAGGCCTTCTGAAAATAGTGAACAATATTAGCTGTTTTAGGGCTATATTTTGGCTAAATTTGATAAAAATGGGAAATTTCCTTCCCTGAAGAACCAATGAGCTGGATTGACTTGACACCTGTTAATTCCAGATTTATTCAATTATAAATTTAAATTCCCCTGCATCATGGTAGAATTTGATCACCTGTCTCTCATTCTGTGGTCCCAGTTTCTGGCTTCCAAGTCAAGTCAAGTTTATTGTCATTTAACTATATGCAGATATATAACGTATATAACCATATAACGTATATAGAAACAAAACGTTTCTTCAAACCAGGGAGTAAAGCACAGTAGTACACATAACACACAATAGCATGAAGGTGAGGATAAAATCTACAGATGAATCACACATAAGTAACAAACTAAAGTGCATTAATATTAAATACTGTAAAGTACGGAACAGATTAACCAAAGGCACATCGAATACAATGCGGCTGGGTGTTCAGAAGCCCAATGACCTGGGGGAAGAACCTGTTTCTCATCTTGACCATTCTTGTTTTTATTCATTGTAGTCTCCTGCCTGATGGTAGAAAGTCAAAGAGGATACTGAATGGATGGGTGGGATCCTTGATAAGACGAAAGGCTCTGTGTATTCAGCAAACCTGATAAATATCCCCGATGGATGGTAGGGAGACCCCTATGATCCTCTCAACTGTTCTCACAGTCGTTTGTAAGGACTTCCAGTCCGATGCTCTGCTGCTCCCATACCAGATGGAGATGCAACTTGTTAGGACGCTCTCAATGGTGCTCCTGTAAAATGCAGTTAAGATTGGGGGAGGGGAGCCTTGCTTGCCTCAATCTTCTTTGGAAGTGGAAGCACTGCTGTGCCTTCTTGTCCGGGGAGATGATATGAAGGGACCAGGTGAGGTCATCCATTATGTGAACTCCCAGGATCTTGGTGCACTTAACTCTCTCTGTGGAGAAGCCATGAATTTACAGAGGGAGATGGTTTGTCTGCACCTTCTTGAAGTCTGCAATAATTTTCTTTGTCTTCTCCACCTTCAGGCTCAGGTTGTTCTTCATATAATGTTCCTTCATTTCCTCTCTATATCCAGATAAGTAAAATAACTAAAACGTCACCGCACCCTGTAATTTTGTTGTGCTAGATCAGTAAGAACAATCCAAAAACAATCGTGATCAAAGAAAGACCATGATTGCCTACGTCATAAGACACGACACATAATGAATTATCGAGTTTAGTAATATGCAGAAGTGAAACCCAGTATGGTCTTAATGTTGCTGCAGCCCATCGACTTCATGGTTCAACATGTTGTGCATTCAGAGGTGCTTTCCTGCACACCACTGTTGTAACGCATGGTTATTTGAATTACTTTTGCCTTCTTTTCAGCTCGAACCGGTCTGGCCGCTCTCCTCTGGCCTCTCTTATTAACAAGGTGTTTTCACCCACGGAACTGCCTTTCAGTTGATAATTTTTGATTTCACGCCATTCTTTGTAAAGTCTAGAGGCTGAAAATCCCAGGAGATAAGCAGTTTCTGAGATTCTCAAAGCACCCCATCTGGCACCGTCAGTCATTCCACAGTCAAAATCATTTGAAACACATTTATTTTCTATTCTGATGTTTGGTCTGAACCCAACAACTGAACCTCTTGACCATGTCTGCATGCTTTTATGCATTGAGCTCCTGCCACATGAGTAGATATTGCCATTAATGAGCAGATGTACTGGAGTGCCTAATAAAGTGGTCACTCAGCATAACTATGCAGAGTCATCAAGCTCAGTGAAGGGTCCTGGGGTTCGCTGTGTCTATACTCACCTTTGTACCTTTCCATGTTAATTCTATGTACCCATATTTGGTCTGCAGTCTTCTATTCTAGTGGATCTTAAAAAGTTGTGTGAATCTCTACCTCTGCCATCTCCTCTGGCAGTTAGTTCCAGATTTCAGCCACTGTCTTGTTGAAAATAAATCCCCCCCTCCCCTTAGGAAACTTCTAAATCTCTTCCTCTCACATTAGTCCATTGTCCCCAGCCAGGACAATATGTACATCAGGTGTTACATGTGTTTCATGACTTTGGAGGAACTCAGGGATTGATCAGCATCTGACTGACCTCAGTCTTGACTCAGGGTTTCAACGTGCATCGCCGACAATTCCATTCTTCCCATGGATGTTACTTGACCGGCTGAGTTCTTCCAGCAGATTGTTGCTTTGAGTTCCAGCATCTGCAACCTAACATTTCTACCTTATTGTCTCTCCTCTGCCTAGGTATTTCACGTCCCTCTGGAGGAGCGCAGGTACAAAGACAACAGTCAGTTTGGCGAAGGCGAAGAGGCGAAGGTGTGCCTGGACATCATGCAGAAAACAGGAGCCCACATTGAGCTTTCGTTAGCCAAGGATCAGGGCCTCTCCATCATGGTGACGGGCAAACTCGACTCTGTCATGAAAGCACGGAAGGAAATCGTGGCTCGGCTTCAGACCCAGGTCAGTTGAGAGTTGCTACCACATGCCTATGAAGAAGAAGCTCACATTTTATTGGTGATCTCCGTTTGATCTTTGTTTATTTTCCTGATTCTGCAATCTTAATTCTAATTCTAATTTTAACAGTCGTTTATTTTAATGCAGAAACAAACATACAAATAGTAAGCCAATTAAATAAAGAGCTGAGAAACGATTCTAAGAGGAAATGAATGGCAAAGAATGTGAAGAAAAAAGATGGCGCCTCTGAAAAGCCATCAATTTTACAGTTAAGATAAGGAAAATTCCTTAGAAATAAACTAGTTAATAGGGTACATAATTAAAACCATATCACATGGCTTGTGCCCTCTTCCTTTCCAGTCCTGATGAAGGGTCTCAGCGCAAAACGTTGGGTTTCAGGTTACTTAACCAATGAAAAATGAGAAAGGTGATAAACCATTAGTTTAACTACTATACCGTTTTCTGCCGGTAAGAGTGATGAACCACCGCAAACTCGTGAAACTTACATGAGTTTATTAAAAAAATTGAAATCTTATCTAAAAAAAAGTATTATTTACAAAACGCAATGGGTTCCAACATCTCCAACCATTGTATTTCCCTGAGCAAAGCAAAGATCCTTCCCACCCTAGTCATTCTCTGTCAAAGTCAAAGGCAAGTTTATTGTCACAAGCACAAGCACACCAAATGCAATGATAAACTTCCTTCCAGTAATGTCACACAGCATCAGTGACATAACATTCACCAAAAAAAATTATGCGAAGTAATTCAAGAAAGAATCAGAATCAAGTTTATTATCACCGGCATGTGTCGTGAAATTTGTTAACTTAGCAGCAGCAGTTCAATGCAATACATGATATAGAAGAAGAAAAAAAATAAATAAAAAGTAAAAATAAAATAATAATAATAAATAAATAATCAATTACAGTATGTGTATATTGAGTTGATTGAAAATCATGCAAAAACAAATAATATATATTTAAAAAGTGAGGTAATGTTCAAGGGTTCAATGTCCATTTAGGAATCGGATGGCAGAGGGGAAGAAGCTGTTCCTGAATCACTGAGTGTGTGCCTTCAGGCTTCTGTACCTCCTTCCTGATGGTAACATTGAGAAAAAAGGCATGCCCTGGGGGCTGGATGTCCTTAGTAATGGACGCTGGCTTTCTGAGACACCATTCCCTGAAGATGTCCTGGGTAGTTTGTAGGCTAATACCCAAGATGGAACCGACTAAATTTGCAATGATGCAGCTTGTCAGAATGCTTTCCACGGTACATCTATAGAAGTTTTTGAGTGTATTTGTTAACATACCAAATCTCTTAAAACTCCTACTGAAGTATAGTCGCTGTCTTGCCTTCTTTATAACTGCATCAATATGTTTGGACCAGGTTAGGTCCTCAGAGATCTTGACACCCAGGAACTTGAAACTGCTCACTCTCTCCACTTCTGATCCCTCTATGAGGATTGGTATGTGTTCCTTCATCTTACCCTTCCTGAAGTCCACAATCAGCTCTTCCGTCTTACTGGCGTTGAGTGCAAGGTTGTTGCTGCGACACCATTCTAGCTGGCATACCTCACTCCTGTACGTCCTCTTGTCACCATCTGAGATTCTACCAACAATGGTTGTATCATCAGCAAATTTATAGATAGTATTTGAGCTATGCCTAGCCACATAATCATGTGTAAATAGAGAGTACAGCAGTGGGCTAAGTACACACCCCTGAGGTGCACCAGTGTTGATCGTCAGCGAGGAGGTGATATTATCACCAATCCACACAGGTTGTGGTCTTGCAGTTAGGAAGTCGAAGATGCAATTGCAGAGGGTGGTACAGAGGCCCAGGTTCTGTAACTCCTCAGTCAGGATTGTGGGAATGATGGTATTAAATGCTGAGCTATAGTTGATGAACAGCATCCTGACATAGGTGTTTGTGTTGTCCAGGTGGTCTAAAGCCGTGTGAATAGCCATTGAGATTACATCTGCCGTTGATCTATTGTGGCAACAGGCAAATTGCAATGGGTCCAGGTCCTTGCTGAGGCAGGAGTTCAGTCTAATTATGACCAGCCTCTAAAAGCATTTCATCACTGTAGATGTTTCAAAGGTACATTTAATGTCAGAGAAATGTATACAATATGCATCCTGAAATGCTTTTTCTTCACAACCATCCATGAGAACAGAGGAATGCCCCCAAAGAATGATTAACAGTTAAATGTTAGAACCCCAAAGTCCTCCCCAGCTGCCCTCCCTCCTGCATGTAGGTGGTAGCAAGCAACAATTCCCCCTCCTCCCACTAGCAAAAAAACGCAACGGCACCCGCCACCGAGCACTCAAGCATGAGCAAGGCAACAGCAAAGACACAGAGTTGTAGTACTCCAAAGACTATGCGTTCACTCGGTATTCGACGTACCACAGGTTTTCTCTCTCTGTAATAAGGAAGAAAGAGACGTTTCCATTTCACAGCGATAGGGGAGACATAACGAACAACCTGCTGATTTACGTTGTTAAAGTCCTTTTTCTGAGCTCTGTGCCCAAAGATCTCATGTCTCTGGGCATACAGCCAAAGATCTTCCAAGCTCCCATGACACACTGGTCCAGGACACCGACTTTCAATCCGTCTGTCTCCAAAGCCCCGTGGTCCTAGGCTCCACAGGCGAGCCGAACTCTTAGGCCACGCTCTTGCCATGTCGGATAATGGCCAGTCGTGACACCCCAAGAGCGGGTCCCATTCCTGCAAAGAGCATGTAACTCCAGGTCAGGGTCTTTAAAAGAACCCTGAAAGGGAAAAATAGAGATATTAATGATGGAGAGACATGTGCTTCTGAAGATGCAAGCAAAGGAATGGCCATTTGGTGCCATCTTGACTAAGCTCCGCCCTCCAATGTGACTGCCACTAGGTGATATTAAGGCAGCTCACATTATTCTTCTTAGGCGCTGGTATAATTGTTGCCTTTTTGAAGCAAGTGGGAAGAGGTTGAAAATGTCCTTGAATACTCCTGCCAGTTGGTTGGCACAGGTTTTCAGAGCCTTACCAGGTACTCTATTGGAACCTTCCGCCTTGCAAGGGTTCACCCTCTTTAAAGACAGCCTAACATCGGCCTGTGAGACAGAGATCACAAGGTCATCAGGTGCAGCAGGGATCTTCACAACTGTAGTTATATTCTCCCTTTCAAAGCGGGCATAGAAGGTTTTGAGTTCATCTGGTAGTGAAGCATCATTGCCATTCATGCTACTGGGTTTCGCTTTGTAGGAAGTAATGTCTTGCAACCCTGCCAGAATTGTCATACATCTGATGTTGCCTCCAACCTTGTTTGAAATTGCTTTTTCGCCCTTGAAATAGCCCTCTGCAAATCATACAGAGTTTTCTCGTACAGGCCTGGGTCGTCAGACTTGAATGCCACCCATCTAGCCTTCAGCAGGCGACTATCCCCTGGTTCATTCACGGCTTTTGGTTTGGAAATGGTGCAGTAAGTCTTTGTGTGTGTGTTCATCCATCGCCGTCGTCGATGAGGACCTCGACACCGTTATGATGGTGTCGAGACAAGTGCGTGATTTGGATTTAAGTGAGGGAGAGTTGCGCAGCATCAGCCTCACTCTCGCTCTCCCAGTTCCCATCTGGATCCAGTGGCAAGACAGAGTTGAGACGGCTGGAGATAGGACTAAGCGCAGTGGATGACCAGGACATCTTCTGTGTCTTGGCCTGCTCTACACATTCCACAATGCTTGCAGCGATCGCCTTCTTGACCGTTGGACCTTCCATTGGTCTCGTCCGCTCAATCCACCAGAGTCTGTCTTCACGTGCTGGGATAGACAACTCGCTATCTCAACGAGGGTTTGAGACCCGTCAGCTATCCTCACCTGGTTTAGCCGGCCTGTCGAAGCCGTTGCCCGGGGTGTGGCTGCTGTCGCATGCAAACAGCTACGGGGAGCCACAGGTGAGAGCTGAGTGCCAGGTGGGGACCAAAGGTGGACTAACCACCTTGAAAAGGACGCGACATGTTCCCCCACCAGAGGTGTTACCCCTCCCTGACACCCCATACACCCCATTGTAGGCACACACTTATCCACACAGGTTTTAATGAAGTTGGTAACAACTGCAGCATATTCATTCAGATTCGAAGATGAATCCCTGAATACAGTCCAGTCCACCAATTCAAAGCAGTCCTGTAGGCGCTCCTGTGCTTCCCTTGTCCATACCTTCTTGGTCCTCACTACTGGTGCTGCAGTCTTCAGTCTGTGCCTATACTCAGGGAGCAGAAGTACAGCCCGAAGTGAGGGCGTGGAATAACACGGTAGGCATTCTTGTTGGTGGTGTAACAATGGTCCAGTGTGGTGTTTCCTCTAGACAATTAGAACAAAAACTGGCTATAGTATTACTCTACTGGATGATCAGGGTTGTGCCCGTTGGTTCAAGAACCAAATGGTTGAAATGATGTAGCAGTTCTCGAAGCTGGTGATGTAGGACTTTGGGCTTCTATACCTCCTGACTGATGGTAACCACAGAAGATGGCATGACCGGGATGGTTGTGATTTTTTGATGCTGGATGCAGCCTCAAGATACAAAAGACATTTAGCTGGAGTCAAACATACCTTCTTTCCTACAATTCCTAGAGACAGTGGGTGCAGCTATCAGGGGCCTCTGGACTCGAGCGACTTGTCTCTCTCGATGGTAAGAGAGAGTTAGCTGCCTATTCTCGAGTTAGGGAAATCGAAATAAAAGCAACATCACAGACTGTAACATTGAAATAACGAGCTGTGGCTTCCCCTCTTGCTGTGATACCTCTCTCTCCCTTGTTAGAGAGAGAGCTTGTGGCATATCAAACCATCAGATGAACATCAGTTTTTCATGGACTCCAGATCATCGTCCCTTTGGGGGCATTACTGTTGCTTGTATGCCAGGTATTGATGGCTGATACTTATGCTGAGGCAGGTAGGGGAGGTGGGAGGGTTGATTCTTTGTTGCTCCTTGTGTGTGGGATGGAAAGGGGATCTAACATTTCTCACAGTTCTAACATTTTCCTGGCATACATTCTTTGGGGTTTCATGGATGCCTGTGAAGAGTACAGTTGCAAGATAAACCCTTTGCAATTACCTGGTTTTCTTCATTAATTGCTCATAAGATGTGGTCTGATCTTCAGCTAAGTCACAATAATAGACCAGCACAATCTACCTAAACTAATAACACACAGACATTTATACCTTTCATGTCTTTATTGAATACATTGTTTGACCATTCACAGTCCAGGCTGGAAAAAGTATGTGAACCCTTGTATTTAATAACTGATAGAACATCCTTTAGCAGTGATAATCTCCACCAAACACTTCCTGTAGCTACTGATCAGACTTGCACAACGGCAAGGAGGAATTTTGACCATTCGTCGTTAGGTCGCATCTGGAATTTGGAATTTCCAGTTGGCAGACGATTTCCCTGCACGCCACTCTGTCCCAGCACTTGTCCACAACATCCCTAGTCTTGTCCAGCTTGGTCCAATCCTTGATGTTATTCAGCCACATTGTTCTTTGCCTTCCTCTTCCTTCCTTTCTTTCCCTCCACATTTCCATATAGCAAGTCCGACAAGATGTTATCTCTCCGCATAACGTGTCCACAATAAGCAACTTCTAACTTCATTATCTTCTCCAGCAATGTCCGTGGTCTATCAACTTCGGACAAAACCCTCTCATTTGAAACTTCCTCTACCCAGCTAATCTTCAACATTTGTTGATAGTACCACATTTCGAAAGCATTAATTTGTTTCATGTCATCCTTCTTCAGGGTCCATGTTTCTGATCTATACCTCAGCACTGGCCATAGATAACACTTGAGGAAGCGGATTCTACTTTGGATATCTACATTCCGATTGCACAGTAGATCTTTTAGCTTCATGAACTGGGTCTTAGCCATACCTATTCTCCTTCTAATCTCAACTTCACATTGCCTGTCATCTGTCAGACAGCTGCCAAGATATTCAAATATTTGCACCTGTTCAATGTCTCGTCCATTCACTTGTAACGATACCATCATGAATGAGTCTTCAGTGTTTGTTTTGCTTACCACCATCTATTTTGTTTTCTTAGGGTTGATTTTAAGTCCATAGTCAAGGCTATCAACCCATATAAAACTGTTTCAGTTCATCAGTATTTCTGGGATACCTTGCATGAACAGCCCTCTTCAGATCATGCCACAGCATCTCAATAGAGTTAAGGTCTGGACTCTGACTTGTCCATTCAAGAACACAAGTTTTCTTCTTTTTAAACCATTCTGTTCTTGTTTTACTCTTGAGTTTCAGATTATTATCTTGGTGCATCATCCAACTTCAATTAAGCTTCAGGTGACAGACTGCTACCCTGACATTCTTCTGTAAAGTGTCTTGATACAGTTTTTAATTCATTGTTCTCTCAACGATTGCAAGCTGTCTAAACCCTGAGGCAGCAAAGCAGCCCCAAACCAAGATGCTCCTTCATCATGCTTCACAGTTGGGATGAGGTTTTTGTGTTGGTGTGCAGTGCCCTTTTTCCACCAAACATAGCAGTCTGCATTTTTTTTCTTTTTACCAGAATTAGGCCATTTGGCCCTTCGAATCTGCTCTGTCATTCGATCATGGCAGATCCTTTTTTCCCCTCTTTAGCCTCGCTCTCTGGCCTTCTCCCTGTAACTTTTGATGCTGTGTCCAATCAAGAACCTATCAATCTCCACCTTAAATGCACCCAGCGACCTGGCCTCCACAGATGCCTGTGGTAACAAATTTCACAAGTTCAGCACTCTCTGGCTAAAGAAATTTCTTGGCATCTCTGTTTTAAATGGATGCCCCTCTAACCTGAGGTTGTGTGCTCATTCTAGACTCTCCCACGATGGGAAACATCCTTTCCACATCTACTCTGTCTAGGCCTTTCAACATTTGAAATGTTTCAATGAGATCCCCCCTTTATCCTTCTAAATTCCAGCAAGTACAGGCCCAGAGCTATCAAACATTCCTCACATAATAACCCTTTCATTCCCAGAATAAGTCTTGTGAACCTCCTCTGAATCCTTTCCGATGCCAGCACATCTTTTCTGAGATGAGGACCCTAAAACTGTTTACAGTACTCAAGGTGAGGCCTCACCAGTGCCTTATAAAGCCTCAGCATCACATTCCTGCTCTTGTATTCTAGAATTCTTGAAAGAATGCTAACATTGCATTTGCCTTCCTCACCACTGACTCAACCTGCAAGTTAACCTTTAGGGTGTTCTGCACAAGGACTCCCAAGTCCCTTTGCATCTCAGAGTTTTGGATTTTCTCCCCATTTAGAAAATAGTCTGCATATTTATTTCTACTGCCAAAGAGCATGACCATGCACTTTCCAACATTGTATTTCATTTGTTACTTTCTTACCCATTCTCTTTACCTCCTCACCCCGTCTATTTTCGCAGGGATCGTTCCCTCCATGATTCCTTGTCCATTCGTCCCTCCACACTAATTTTTCTCCAGGCACATATCCCTGCAAGCAGCCAAAGTGCTACACCGCCTGTCCACCTCTTCCCTCACCTCTGTTGAGGGGCCCCAAACAGTCCTTCCAAGTGAGGCAACACTTTACCTGAAAATCTGCTAGGGCCTTCTATTGTGTCCAGTGCTCCCGTTGTGGCATCCTCTACAATGGGGGACTGCTTCGCTGGACCGCCACAAAGTCTGCCGGTCCATGGCCTCCTCTTGTGCCAAGATGAGGCCACCCCCGGGATTGAGGAGCAACATCTTACATTCCGTCTGGGTAGCCTCCAACCTGATGGCAGGAATATCAATTTCTCCTTCCGGTTAAAAAAAAAACCCTCCTCCAACCCTCTTCTTCTATTCCCCACTCGGACCTCTTACCTCTTCTCACCTGCCTATCACCTCCCTCTGAGTCTCCTCCTCCTTCCCTTTCTCCTATGGTCCACTCACCTCTCCTACCAGATTCCTTCCTCTCTAGCCCTTTATCTTTCCCACCCACCTGGGTTCACCAATCACCTTCTAGCTATCCTCCTTCCCCTCCCCCTGCCTTTTTATTCTGGCGTCTTCCCCCTTCCTTTCCTGTCCTGAAGAAGGGTCTTGGCCCGAAACATCAACTGATTATAGATGCTGCCTGACCTGCTAAGTTCCTCCAGTGTTTTGTGTATGTTGCAGTATTTCCAGTATCGTGTTTCAGATTGACCAAAAACTGCACTACCTCTGATCTACCATTAATCCCCTTCACTAACTCTCTTGTTTTCTAGAGTAATATCACTTGGGTGTCTTATCCGACAACTGATCCTTGCTATTAATTCCCATTACCGTCTCAAGAGAAGAATATTATTAATTGTGATTATTGGCAATGCAAGCCAGTGGGTTGGAACATGAGGCAGATGGCTCCCTGAGCCAGCGAAGAAAAATAGGTTTCAGCAACAGTCAGTCATTAAAATGAAGCTGACATCAATCCTTGTCTGTCAGCTAGGCTGACTGCTTTTCACATGCCCGTCATTCCATTCTGATTCCCCTCCCAGCTTTCTACACAGGGTTATCACTCACGCACAAATAAATAAACAATCTCCTTCGTAAGTCTCTGCTGAAGTAATTTTTATCCTCTTGGTGTCAACATTCAACATTTGGGGCAGCACGGTAGTGTAGTGGTTAGCACAGTGCAGGCAACCCGGGCGCAATTCCTGCTGCTGCCCGTATTGAGTTTGTATGTTCTCCCCGTGACCAACTGGATTTCCTCCAGGTGCTGCGGTTTCCTCCCACGGTCTAAAGACCTACCATTTGGTAGGTTAATGGTTCAGTGGTTCAATTTAACATCAGGGAATGTATGCAGTATACAACCTGAAATTCTTACTGTTCACAGACATCCACAAAACAGAGAAAAAATAAGAGAGGGAGGGCTTGCTTCCAGCCTGCACCTGGAGATAACGAAACACCAGGCCGGCAGAAGAGACTAATCCGCACTGTATGACAATAAGTACATCAATAAATAAAATTGAGAGTGTCATAGAGTTACACAGCACAGAAACAGGCCCTTCAGCCCAACACATCCATGCAAACCAAGGTGCCTACCTGAGCTTATCCGGTTTGCCTGCATTCGGCCCATATCCCTCTGAACCTTTTCCATCCAGTGTCTTTTAAATGTTGTACTTGTGCCCACCTCTATCTCTGGCAGATCATTCCACATATTCCTGGGTTGGACATAACATGCGGCGCGGTAACATAGTGGTTAGCGCAACGCTTTACAGTACCAGCAGACACAGGTTCAAATCCCGCTGCAGCCTGTAAGGACTTTGTCCATTCTCCCCCTGACTGTGTGACTCCAGTTTCCCCCCAAAGATGTACCATTTGGTAGGTTAATTGGTCATTGAAAATTGTCCTGTGTTTAAGCTTGGATTAAATTGGGGGATTGCTGGGTGGTGTGGCTGAAAGAGCTGGAGTATTTCAGTAAAATAAAATATCTTCTGGGGCTGGAGGACGGTCTGTGTCTGTGAGTGGGTGGGAGGGAAGAACAGCTCTTGTATTGCTGTTGCTTTGTTGCTTGAGTTCAGTTTTTTTGCATTCTGTGTTGTTCAGTGATATGGTGAGATATATGCACTTTGATAATAAGTTTACTTTGAACCTTGAGCATTATGGGCACGCTACGTTGGTGCCAGAATTTGAGGCGACACTTGTGGGCTGCCCCAGCGTATCCTCAGGTTGTGTTGGTTGTTAACACAAACAATGCATTTCACTGTGTGTTTTGATGCACACGTGATAAATAAATGAATCTGAATCCTCACAGTACATTTATTATTGAAGTATGTATGCAGCATACAACCCTGAGATTCATCTTCCCCACAGACAGTCACAAAGAACCACGGAACCAACCCGTTCAAAGATAAACATCAATCATCAACCCCCCCCCCACCCCAAGTGCAAACAGCAACAAAAAAAATTAGCAGAAATGCAGAGTATAGAACACAAAATCAAAAGACATTATATTTCAATTCATTACAGCTCAGTGTTCATTATCAGCAGGCCACCTTGATTGAAAAATTGTCCAAAAAGAAACAAAAAGAAGTGACCAGAACACATCATAAACCTGAAATAGAGTGTAAATGTACAATCCACATCAATTAAACCTTGCTGCGGCACCATCTGCTAACAGCATCGAGGGAGAGAGAGAGAGAGATCACTCAAACGCAAGGATCTTCCCTCAGGAGCAGTGAGCTGGCTCTTCGCACTCGTTTCAATGATTTCAATCTTCCTTGGTTCTTTAATCGGCGAGAGATGGAATCGATCATGGGCTGGCGCCCTGTCTCCCGGCTTCCCGGCCTCCATGCCGCACGCTTTGGCCGCAACCTCATGAAACACTCTCGGAGACAGCAAAATGCCAGATTGCCCGATCGGCCTGAAATCTCACCTCTGTGTGGGAAAACTTGTCCCTTGGATTCCTGTCACTCTATGCCCTCTAGTTTTGGAGTCCCCTATCTGGGGAGAAGACAGAAAACATTCATGATTTTGTGTACCTCTGTAAAGTCACTTACTGAGGGGCGCCTGGGAAATAACCCTAGTTTGATCCTGGCAAGATACACTGAACCTTTTCTGCACTTTCTAGCTTTATGAGATCCTTATAGCTGAGCAACCACAACCCACACAGTACACCAACTGCTGTCTTATCTATAAGTAATCTTTTCCACCAAGGGGTCAGACTACAACTGGAGTGTTAAGGGTGAAAGGTAAGAAGTTTAGGGGGAACACAAGGGGTAACTTCTTCACTCAGAGAGTATTGAGAGTGTGGAATGAGCTGCCAGCGCAAAGTGGTGGATACGATTTTGATTTCAAATTTCAGGAGAAGTTTGGATCGATACAGAGATAGGAGGGATATGGAAGGTTATGGTCCTGGTACAGGTCAATGGGGCTATGCAGGTTTAATGGTTCAGCATGGTCTGAAGAGCTGTGGTTTTCTGTGACTACTTATACAACCGTATGTTGTAAACATTTAGAATTTAAATCCCATCTGGATGCACTTGGCTGTAAAAGGAATAAAAGAGAACTAAATATAAGAACTCACAGTCCCACAAATCTTCCCCAACATTCAATATGATTGTAGCTGATATGCCCAAGCCGCCAACTCCTTATGGTCCTCAATTTCCCATCGATTTGGAAAAAGAATTCTCCCTCCTTTAAAATGCCTTCAGTCATCTAACATTGATACATGTGCTTTTGTTCTTCCCTCTCTCTGCCGCAAGAATGATACCTCCCTCCCTCGTTAGAGAGAGAGCCTGGGGCATGTTGAAGTGTTGGGATGAAAAGTGGTTTTTTATGGACTCTAGATCATAGTCTCTTTGGGGATTTGATGTTCCTTGCAAGGTGGCCAATGGTTGGGGGCGATGCTGGTGCTTTTGCTGAAGCGGGGGGGGGGTGGATAGGTGGAGAGGGGGCTTTGGGGTTCTGACATTTTCCTGTCATCCATTCATAGAGGGGCAGGTAATGTTGAATGGGCAAGAAAGTGGCAAATGAAATGCAATGTTAGAAAATACATGGTCAAGCACTTTGGCAGTAGAGATAAACGAGCAGACTATTTTCTAAACAGGGAGAAAATCCAAAAATCTGGGATGCAGGGGGACTTGGGACTCCTTGTGCAGAACACCCTAAAGGTTAACTTGCAGGCAGTGTCAGTGGTGAGGAAGGCGAATGCAATGTTAGCATCCATTTCAAGAGGTGTAGGGTATAAGAGCAGAGATGTGATGCTCAGGCTTTATTAGGCACTGGTGAGGCCTCATCTTGAATATTGTGAGCAGTTTTGGGCTCCTCAGCTACGAAAGGATGTGCTGACATTGGAGAGGGTTCAGAGGAGGTTCACAAGGATGATTCCAGGAAGGAAAGGGTTATCATATGAGGAACATTTGATAGCTCTAGGTCTGTACTGGCTGGAGTTTAGAAGGATGAGGGGGTGATCTCATTGAAACCTTTAGAATGTTGAAAGGCCAAGACAGAGTAGATGTGGAAAGGATGTTTCCCATGGTGGAGGAGTCTAACCTCAGCCTCAGGATAGAGGAGTGTTCATTTAAAACAGAGATGCCAAGAACTTTCTTTAGCCAGAGGGTGGTGAATTTGTGGAACTTATTATCACAGACAGCTGTTGTGGCAGGTCGTTGGGTATACTTCAGACAGAGATTGATCGATTCTTGATTGGACATGGCATCAAAGGTTACAGGGAGAAGGCCAGGGAGTGAGGATGAGGAGGGGAAAAAAGGATCAGCCCTGATAAAATGGCGCAGCAGACTCGACAAGCCAAATGACCTAGTTCTGTTCTATGTTTTATGGTCTTATATTCTTTGAGGTTTTCTTCTGTTTCGTGGATGTGTGCAGAGAGTAAGAATTTCAGGTTGTATATTGTACACATTCTCTGATAGCAAATGGAACCTATAACCTTATAGAACAGGGAATTCAAGAAATTCACCAACATACATGAAAAGTTGTTCCTTGGTACCTTAGTTATAAATGCCTAGTTTCAGATTCATTTATTTACCAGATGTACATTGAAACTTATGGTGAAATGTGTCTTTTGCACTAACAGCCAACACTTAAAGATGTGCTGGGAGCAGCCCACAAGTGTCATCACACATTCCAGCACCAGTGCAGCATGCCCACAATGCTCAGCATGACAACACAGAACACAACGCTCTACTGTAGAGGTTACCCAGCTTCAATTCCCACCGCTGTCTGTAAAGAGTTTGTACATTCTCCCTGTGACTGTGTGGGTTTCCTCCGGGTGCTCCGATTTCCTCCCACAGTCCAAAGACGGACAAGTTGGTAGGATAACTGGTCTTTGGCTCAAAGGGTCGGAAGGGCCTATTCTGCGCTGTGCTCAATAAGTAAACAACAAACAAACAACAACATCAAAACAAGTCCCTTTCCTTTCCACCCACCCACTCATGCACGTACACATGCACAGACAGGCCTCCAACCCCAAAAACAGTTCTCCAGGGATTTTTCAGACAATGAGCCTCTGGTTTCTCCAGCGGTTTCTCAGTTTCATAGACCCGTCAGCCATCAAGCTTCAATGACCCCCTTACCTTGTAAATATGTCCCCTCATTTGAGACTCTCCTGCCATTGAAACCATTGCAGCAACTACCTTGTTGTGATCAGTAGTGTCCAAGATGTCTTCAAGGAACGGTGCCTCAGGAAAGTGGTGTCCATCATTAAGGACCCCTTTCACCTAGGACATGCCCTGTTCTCATTGCTACCATCAGGAAGGAGGTACAGAAGCCTAACACCACATACTTACAGGAACGGCTTCTTCCCTTCTGCCATGTGATTTCTAAATGGATATTAAAACTATGAATGCTACCTCATTACTTTGTTTTTTACACTACTTATTTTGTTTTAACTAATATACATATATGCTTACCGTAATTTACATTTTTTCTATATTTATCATGTATTGCATTGTACTGCTGCTGCAAAGTTAACAAATTTCACAACATATGCCAATGATATTAAAATTCTTCCAAACTCCAAACAATGCATATCAAACTTCTGTAGCCATTGGTGACAGGGCAGCCCCCTTATCCCAGAGCAGCAAATGGTCTAGAGCAGGGGTCTTAACGTATGTTATACCATGGACCCCTTTGGCAGTCTAGTGAAGCCTATGGACCCCTTCTCAGAATAATGTACTTAAATATAGAAAATAAAATACACAAGATTACAAGAGAAACCGATTGTATTGAAATAGTTTTCAAAATACTAAAACAAGTTTGTGATATAGTACTATATGTGCTTCTTTATAACACATTAACAAGTGATGACTGTGCAGTAAACAATATTTTGAGATATTTGTAACAACTGCAATGTGATATGAAAATATCTGTGATTTCTGTTGGTGACAAAGTTACAGGTACTGCTAATACTACTGTGGTTTGTTATCTACATTCATCATTGAAGAAAATTCTAAATTTCAGTTAGAGGCTAGTGAAAATAAAGATGTGTATTTCTTCCCATCCAAGTTCGTGGATCCCCTGGAATCTATCCACATACCTCAGGACCAAGAACCCTTGGTCTATCACAAATGTGAGGAAATCTGTAAATGCTGGAAATCCAAAGCAATGCCACACAAAATGCCAGAGGGACTCAGCAGGCCAGACAGCATCTATGGAAAAGAGTAAACAGTCTATGTTTTGGGCCGTCCTGAAGAAGGGTCTCAGCCCTTGATCTAGAGAAACTCAGCAAGGTGAGCAGTGACTGTGGGGACGAAGTAATTGCAGGGCTTCGAACAAGCTCTGCCTATTCTGTGCACACCCCCGCTCCCCACCCCACAGTTACTGCTTGACCTGCTGAATTTCTCCAGATTGCAGTCTTCTGTGTCCCCTCTCATTCCAGAACTTGGCCTCATTAATCTTTTCAGGATCACCTCCAACACTAATATATCCTTCCATAAGACTACAAGACGCCCTTCGTCAGGACAGCCCAATACATAACCTGTTTACTCTTTTCAGTAGATGCTGTCTGGCCTGCTGAGCCCCTCCAGCATTTTGTTTTGTATTTCCAGTATTTGCAGATTTTCTCACGTTTGTGATAGGAGCAGAAAGATGTTCGGCCCGTTGAGTCTGCTCCACCATTCCATGTTGGCTGATTTATTATCCCTCTCAAACCCATTCTCCTGCCTGCTCCCCATAACCTTTACTAATCAAGAACTTGTCAACTTCTGTTTTAAAGAACACGCTTCCTTGGATAAGGAAACCAAAACAGCACACATTTCTGAAGGTGTGGTCCCACCAAGCTCCTGTATGACTGCAGCAACCTCTGCTCCTATCTTCAAATCTCCTTACTATGAAGGGGACCATCCCATCTGCCTTTTTAACTGCCTGCTGAACATGGAGTTTACTTACTTACTGGTGTACAACAACATCCCAGTTCCGTGGCATCTCCCCTTTTCCTAATCTAACACCTTTCGGATAAAGTGTCATCAAGCAAACTGCTGAAGTAGATAAGCCTCACGTTTATCCACCGTAGTTTGCATCTGCCCACAGCTTAGTGGTTAATGAGACACTATTACAGCTTGGGGCGTCAGAGGTTAGAGTACATTTCCAGCAATCTCTGTAAAGGGTTTGCACATTCTCTCTATGAAGACTTGGTTTTCCTCCCACAGTTCTAAATTGGTCATTGATCATTGTAAATTGTCCCACAATTCTTCTTGTTGGGGCCTTTAGCTCCCAGTGGAGCATCGGCTGTTGATGACCTTGCATCTCCATTGTCCAAAGCCGATGGTATGGTTGGAGTTCATCAGTGTTTCTGTAATCGATTGTATCTGCTGTACAGGGGTTTGACCCATACAGCTTCACCAGAGCCCTGTTCCACTTCTCATGACAAGAACGTAGGGGTGGGCTTTGAGAGGCATCCTGTGATTAGGCTAGGGTTAAATAGATGATTCGCTGGGTGGCACAGCTCGTTGGGCTGCAAGGGCTTGTTCTGTGCCCGATCTCTAAATAAATAAATAAACCTCTCTGGAGCTTCTCTGCATCCACCTCATGGCTCACAGCACCACCCGGCTCTGTAATGTTTACAAACCTAGTATAGAATTCACTTCTCTCATCCTAATCATTCAGAGCGATTGTGAACAGCTGGGAGGGAAGAGATTTCAAAAGTCAAAGTAAATTTATTGGTCTGGACAACAAATTTTTTTGGAAAATGTTACTCCCTCAGATTTTTTTTTGGTTATGAGAGACTGCTTGACCATATATAATATCAGACAACTTGTATCACATCGCAATTTAGAGAAACAAGAAATTAACTTTCATTGAATACAATGCATTTAATTGCATAGCAATGCTGACACTTTGCAGTAGTCCAACTAAGCTAAAAATGTTTTGTTGATAATTTTCTTTTGTACTCAGTGTCTGAGGCTTCTTGCTTAAGTGTCCAACAATAATCGTCAGTATTGCTGGATTCCAGTTGCCCTGGTACTGTTTCTCCGTGTCCTGGTGAAAGCGTTCACCATGCTTGTCACTGACAGTGCCAAGATTTGCAGGGAAGAAGTCTAAATGGGCATGCAACAAATTTAAGGAGCCTAGGCTTTGTCTTAGTCGCCAATTTTACACTCAAAGTAGAGCACATAGGTGTTTTAAATGAGAGGAGTCCTGCTCTGTCTTTGACATTTAAGCACATACTCGCCACAAATATAACAGAAAGTATCCTGGCTATAGCACCATTGTTGAGACATTTTGATATTACAAATAGTTCTGAAAAAACTTAATTGTAATGAGAACACACAATATACTATGCACTTAGGGCACCTGCATCAATGTGTTCGCAAACCGATATACATGTAAACGCAATGCATAAACAGTGTGTGCATAATATAGCCTTTTATAGCCTTTCTAGAAACTATCCTGCCTAAGCATGCCTGCACTTTTCAGTTTACATTGGGCACCATTTTAATTGGCTTGAATTTTGAATTGAAATAAGAAATATAGGGAATTACAAAAAAATGGTGTATGATATGGAAATTTCACATTCAGCGGCCCCAACTCCATTTGATACTCCTAAAAGTATTCAGGAAGCAATACCTTTGTTGTTCAGCATTATCAAAGTGCTTATATGTCACAACACTCTACCGTGAAATTCATTTCCTTAAATGAGGGTGATATGAGCTGTGCGTTGTAGTCCAGGCAATGTATCTGTAGCTGATGGATGGCTTTCCCAATAGAATTGCCATCTTTTCAGTACCAATGTCTAAGTGGAAAGCAAGTGAAATAATGTTTCTGCACCAGCACAGTCTTCTGATGAGAGGATTTAGCCGCTGCTCACTGCATCACTGCTCTCTTGTACCTCTTCAGGCTTCAGCTACTGTTATCATACCAAAAGAACACCATCGGTTTGTCATCGGCAAGAACGGCGAAAAGCTGCAGGAGTTAGAACTGAAGACAGCCACCAAAATCAACATCCCTCGGCCGGATGACCCCAGCAACCAAATCAAGATCACAGGGACGAAGGAGGGTATTGAGAAGTCTCGGCACGAAATTCTGCTTATCTCTGCAGAGCAGGTACACATTTCCTGTTGAATTACTATATTTCATGTTTGTTCTGACACTTACTGTACTTCATAGACTGAATTGTGGCTGCTATTCTCCTGAGGTACTGATATGCTATCCTTCTGGCATCCCATTATAGAATGGGAAGGGGGAGAATTGCTCAAATTAAATTTTATTATCTAAGTACCTATATGTCACCACATACAACCCTGAGATTCATTTTCCTGCAGGTATAATCAACAAATCTATAGAATAGTAACTATAACAGGATCAGTGAAAGATCAACCAGTGTGCAAAAGACAACAGACTGTGCAAATGCAAATATAAATAAATAACAAGAACACGAGAGAATGAGTTAAAGAGTCCTTAAAGTGAGATCATTGGTTGTGGGAACATCTCAATGGATGGGCAAGTGAGTGTAGTTATCCCCTTTTATTCAAGAGCTTGATGTAGTAACTGTTCTTGAACCTGCTGGTGCGAATCCTGAGGCGCCTGTACCTTCTACCTGTAGGCATCTGTGAGAAAAGAGCATGTCCTGTGTGGTGGGGTTCTCTGATGATGGACGCTGCTTTACTACTATTGTGTCCCTTATAGATGCGCTCAATGGTTGGGAGGGCTTTACTTGTGATGTACTGGACTGAATCCACTGTCTTTTGTAGGAGTTTCCATTCAAAGACATTGATGTTTGCATACCAGGCCGTGATGCAGCCAGTCAATATGCTGTCCACTGCACATCTATAGAAGTTTGTCGAAGTTTTAGCTATCATGCTGAACCTGCGCAAACTCCTAAGGTTAGAAGTAGAGACGCTGCCGTGCTTTCCTCGGGATTGCACTTATGTGCTAGGTCCACGACAGATCCTCTGAAATAGTAACACCCAAGAATTTAAAGTCACTAACTCCCTCCTCCTCTGATCCTGCAATGAAGACTACCTCATGGACCTCTGGTTTCCCTCTCCTGAAGTCTACAATCAGTTCCTTAGTCTAGCTGACATTGAGTGAGAGGTTGCTGTTATGACACCACTCAGCCAAATTTTCAATCTCCCTCCTGTATGCTGATTCATCACCACCTTTGAATTGGCCCCCAACAGTGCTGTCATCAGCAAACTTGAATATGGCATTGGAGTTGAATTTGGCAAACTTGAAAATGACATTGAAGGTTGGAACCATTGCTTCCACTCCTTGCCAAAAAACACCCTGTTCCCTTGCCACCCATTAGATCCTGCCGCTTGGCCACTCTCTCAGACTGTCCCAGAGTTTCAAACCCTTTTGTGCCTGGGCCATGCCCTCATCTTCCTCCAGGCTCCAAACTCCAGAACCCACTCCCTAAACCTCTACACCCTTCCTCCATGGATAGTATTTTGATCTCCTGTCCTTCCAGTTCCCATTTTTGTAATGTGTCCTGCTTAACATTCATGAGGTAAATCTTGGAACATCTCTTTTCAGTAGAATGTGCTGTCATTACTGAACATAAGACCATAAGATATGGGAACAGAATTAGGCTACTTGGCCCATCGCGTCTGCTCCACCATTTCATTATGGCAGATCCATTTTCCCTCACAGCCCAATCCCCTGCCATCTTCCTGTATCCCTTCATGCCCTGACTAATGAAGAATCTATTAACCTCTGCCTTAAATATACATAAAGATTTGGCTCCACGGTTGCCTGTGGCAATGAATTCCACAGATTGACCACTCCCTGGCTAAAGAAATTCTCACTCATCTCTGTTCTAAAAGGACATCTTTCTATTATGAGGCTGCGTTCTCTGGTCTTTGTCTGCCCCACCATAGGAAACGTCCACTCTATCGAGGCCTTTCAACATTCGATAGGTTTCACTTAAACCCCTCCCCCCATTCTTCTGAATTCGAGAGAGTACAGACCCAGAGCCATCAAACGCTCCTCGTATGGTAACCCTTTAATTCCTGGAATAATTTTGTGAACCTCCTTTGAACCCTCTTCAATATCAGCACATCCTTTCTTAAATAAGGGGCTGAAAACTGCTCGCAATGCTCCAAGTAAGGCCTCACCAGTGCCTTATAAAGCCTCAACTCAACATGATGAATATAAGCCACTAGTTGCACCCTGTCCTTGAGCACAAGAGCTGGGATTTCATGTTACAGCCGTACAAGATGTAAGCAAGACTGTACCTGGAATATTGTGCACAATCTGGCTGCCTTTCGACAAGGAGGATGGGATTAAGCTGGAAAGGGTGCAGAAAGATTCACAAGGTTGTTTCAGGGACTAGAAGGTCTGAGAGACTGGGTAGTCTGGGACTATTTTTTGGAGCTAAGAAGACTGAAGGATGACCTTATGGAGGCTTACAAAATTATGAGGTTCATATTAAAGTTCAAAGAAAATTGTGGTCAAAATACAGAATGCGTATGTTACCAATATGAGATTCGTTTTCTTTTAGGCATTTACAGAGAAAAGAGAAGTGCAATAGAATTTTACTAAAGTCGACACACAAATGGACAAAGGCTGATAAGATAAAATGGATTGTCACAGTATTTTTCCCCCAGTGCGGGGAAGTGGGCACAGGTTTTAGGTGAGAGTGGAAAGATTCAAAGGGGACCTGAGAGGGAAGTTTCTCAGAATGGTGGGTATATAGAATGAGCTGTCAGTGGAACTAGTAGAGGCAGGTGCGATTACAATGTTTATAAGATATTTAGACAGGTTGACTGATAGGAAGGGTTTAGAGAAGTGTAGGAATAATCCAGCAAATGGGATTACCTCAGGAAGTCTTCCTGGTTGGCATGGAGGTGGGCTGAAGGTGCTGTTTGTGTGCTGCATAACCCTATGACAGTATGAACTTCTTCACCAGAGAGTGTTTTGAGTTTAAAAACAACACTAACTTAGGGGGTAATAAAGGCAAGTACTCTCCCAGTATTATAAAGTTACCCAGGCAAGC
The DNA here is from genome assembly GCF_963921235.1 of Mobula hypostoma. Classification (NCBI taxonomy): domain Eukaryota; kingdom Metazoa; phylum Chordata; class Chondrichthyes; order Myliobatiformes; family Myliobatidae; genus Mobula; species Mobula hypostoma. The sequence continues at coordinate 113,023,068 of NC_086101.1, forward strand.
ACTAGAATCATCAAGGCACAGAAGGCTGTAAACCAAGAGTTGGCAATTGGGATGAATATAGATGGGTATTTGAAGAAGGCCTTAAAATCAGTCGCTCAGGCAGTTGGGGCTCATTAGCCATGCTTGGCAGCTCATCTAGAAAAAAGAAAACTCTGATCTCAAACCTACGCTGCCTTGCGGCTATAGCCAATCATGGAGAAGGCTTTGGGATTAAAAACTGAGGCAAAAATCCAGAGCCAGAGTTCCAAAGGCAGTCCTGCGTTTAGTTCAACTCCTGCAACGCTGCTGGTGGCCAAACTGTATCAGTCCCTGACATTCCTTTGGGTTTGCCAGATGCATAGAGTTGCTACATGGGCGACAGCTTGCTCTCCATATTGTACTGCTCTGGCCTTTGTATCTAGACAGCTAGGACACAACATCTGTGGTCAACCCAAATCGACAGAGTCCTCAATATTTGATGAGTGGCATGGACCTGGTGGTCCAGAGACTGTTTTGTGGCTCTTTGATGCCTCTCTGGCTGATATTTCTGGCTGGGATTCATGCACTGAAGTTTGGTGGGATTTGATTTGCAAGTGTTTGTCCTTACAGAATTTTCTCATAGAAGCAATGGTATAAAATGTCTCTGTAAAATCTATTTAACAGATGAAAAGTATTGACTACAGGAGATGGGATGTTGTGTTGAAGTTGTATAAGAAATTGGTGAGGCCTAATTTAGAGTATTGTGTGCAATTTTGGTCACCCAACTACAGGAAAGATGTAAATAAGTTTGAAAGGGTACAGGGAAAATTGACAAGGATGTTGAAAGATCTGGAGGACCTGAGTTATAAGGAAAGATTGAATAGGCTAGGAATTTATTCTTTGGATTTAAGAGGAGATTTGATAGATAAAATCATGAGGGATATAGATACAGACAAGCTTTGTCCACTGCGTTTGTGTGGAACTATAACCAGAGGTCATGGGTTAAGGGTGAAAGATGAAAAGTTTAAGGGGAAAGTTAGGGGAAGCCTCTTCACTCAGAGGGTCATGAGAGTGTGGAACAAGTTTCAAGCACAAGTGGTGCATGTGAGCCCGATTTCAATGTTAAAGAGAAGCTTGGATAGGTACATGGATGGTAGAAGTTTAGAGGGATATGGACCCAATGCAGGCTGATGGGCGTCGGCAGTTTAAATAATTAAGTCTGGAATAAATGGGCTGAAGGGCCTGTTTCTGTGTTGTTTTTTTCTTTGACTCTATGAAAATGTGTCATCCAAAATGGTGGGAGAACTCAGCAGGTCAGGTTGCATGTATGGAAATGAATAAAGAGCTGACATTTCGTGCTGAGATCCTTCATCAGGATTGGAAAGGAAGTGGGAAGAAGTCAGAATAAGAAAGCGGGGAATGGGGAAGGAGTATAGAAGCTAGAAGGTGATGTGAAGCCAGGTGAGGGGGAAGGAAAATGGGTCGAGGAGGGGAATGGTTATACACTGAATTTATTGCCAATATGCACTATACACATCTGACAGTAACTAATGGCTTTTACTCAACCACGCATCATCCACCTTTAACCGAACTATTCCATTGTGTTTATAGAGAGTGTTCAGGAAGGGGTGGAAAGGGAGTGGTGCAGAGGCTGTCCTCACCTTAACAGAAGTGTTCTCGCCCTGATCCTAGGACAAGCGGGCCGTGGAGAGAATAAATCTCGAGAAAGTCTTCCATCCCTTCATTGCCGGTGCCTACAACAAATTGGTCCAGGAGATCATGCAGGAGACTGGCGCTCGCATTAACATCCCGCCGCCTAGCATCAATAAGGATGAGATATTCATCACTGGCGAGAAAGAGCCCGTGGCCCAGGCAGGGATCCGCATCAGAAAGATCTATGAGGAGAAGGTTAGTCCTGCATCCTTGCATCACAATGAAAGCCTTGTATTTATACTCCACCTCAACACACCACTCAGATTCCTCAAAGCTTCAGTTGTAGTTTCTTAGGTCTGCTTACACTGGGCAACAATTTTTTTCCAAAAGTGTTATTTCCTCAAAATTTTATTTTGATTATTAGACCACATGAAGCTGAACACAAACATAATTTCAAACGACTTGTATCATGTAAGAATTTGGAGAAACAAGAAGTTAACTTTTATTGAATATAATTGCATAAAAATATCATTTGTACTCAGTATCTGAGGCTTCACGCTTAAGTGTCCAACAGTAATCAGCCAGCATTGATGGATTCCATACTGTTTTTCCAAGACCGCAATGCTCTGGAGAAACCTTTCACCATGCTGGTCACTGACAGTACCAAGACTTTCAAGGAAGAAGTCTAAATGGGAATGCAGACAATGAATCTTTAGTGACAGGTTATACTTCATGGTTTTGTATGCTTGAAGCATGTTGTCAACCAGCTGCATGTAGTTTGGTGCTCTGTAGTTGCCAAGAAATTTTTCAGCAACATCCTTGTATGCTTTCTCTGGACCCACCAGAACAACTTCAAGTTGCCGGTCGTTGATGACCTGTTTGATTTGTGAACCAACAAAACTGCCTTCCTTAATCTTGGCATCAGTTATTCTGATTTGAATTATGAATTGAAATAACAATTATAAGCAATTTCAAAAAGTAGTGTGTAATAGGGAAATTTCATGGTGATTTTCATGATCAGTAGCCCAAAATCTTTATTGTCCAGTATTACAGCAGTTGTGCAGGGCATCGGCATACAGTTTTGGCCTCCCTAGCAAAAAACATCCTTAACACAAGTGATTCTGCAGATGCTGGAAATCCGGAGTCACACACACAAAATGCTGGAGAAACAAAGCATCACAGCTGACAATTGTTAATTCGTCTTCTTAGATGTTGCCTGTCCTGATTTCCACCAGCATTTTGGGTGTGTTACTGTACATCCTTTTTGCCACAGAGAGTTCCCAATCTTTTTTATGCCATGGACCCCATTCCATTAACCAAAGTTGGGAACCCCTGATCTAGACCAATTCTGGAGATGAAGGGGTTGCTGTGTGAAAGGAGATGGACATCAACTTGTTATTTACTGTTTAGAGATTTTTAAAGAGATTAATAATATAGCTTCATTTGTGATATAAGTACATTGAAATATCAAAGCATACAGAGAAGCGTGGTGTTTTTGTCAAATGTAATCAGCGAGGACATGTGATTAGGAAAGAGGAGTTAGAATGCACGGTATTTATGGGAAAGATTGAAGGGAAGGAAGCAAGAGGAAGGCAAAGACAAATGATGGAGACAGCAGCAGAGAACTGGAAATGAATACCAATGAATTGATCCACTTGACCCGAAACAGGAGTGTGTGGGCCTTGGCAGTCAAAGCTTAAACTGGGCACGGCACCTGATGATGATGATGATGATGATGATGAATCAGCGAGGGTTGTAACAGGGTCAGCCTGCAAGTGTCGCATCACTTTTGGCACCAACGTGGTGTGCCCACAACTCACTAACCCTAACCCATACATCTTTGGAATGTGGAAGGAAATCAGAGCATCCAAAGGAAACTCACGTTGTCACAGGAGAATTTATAAACTCCTTACAAACAATGACGGAACTGTACCCGGTCACAGACTCTGTAATAGCAGTACGCTAACCGCTATACTACAGTGCGACCCATAAAAAGAAGGAAATAATAATAAATAAACAATAAATGTCGAGACATGAGATGAAGAGTCTTTGAAAGTGAGTCCATAGGTTGTAGGAACATTTCAATTATGGGGCAAGTGAAGTTGAGTGAAGTTATCCGCTCTGGTTCAAGAGCCTGATGGTTGAGGTGTAGTACTTGTTCATGAACTTAGTGGTATGAGTCCTGAGGCTCCTGTACTTTCTTCCTGATGATCCATGTGACTCATTCAGGCTCCTGTTTTTTTATTTGTTCACACTGCCTTCTCTCCCTGATGGTGCCAGTTACTGCTATCAATCTTACCAAATTAATGAAGACTGATATTCAGCTCCAGTCATTTAGCTAACACTTACTCCTGTTCCCCAATGTCCTCTGTTAATGCTATAGCTCCTCTGTTGGTGTGGACTCTCTCCCTCAATACTTCCCCTTGCTTTCGGTTTTCTCTCAAAACGCTGACTTATTTTTCATCCCAAGTGAATGTGAGACCATAAGACGTACGAGCAGAACTGTACCATCAGGCCCATCAAGTCTGCCCCACGTTCAATGACTGGGGTTGCAAGGGAATATAAACCATTCTCCTACCTTCTTCCCATAATCTTTGACACCCTTCTTAATCAAGAAACTTTCAACCTCCACTATAAATATGCCCAATGACTTGAACTCCATAGTGATCCGTGGCAGTGAATTCTAGAGAGTTACCACTCTCTGCCTAAAGAAATTCCTCCTCATCCCTGACCTAAAGGGATGTTCTTGTATTCTGAGGCTGTGCCTCCAGGTCCTAGATTCTCCCAGTATAGGAAACATCCTCTTCACATACACATTAACTAGGCTTTTCAACATTCAAAAGGTTTCAATGAGACCCCCCTCATTCTTCTGAATTCCAACCAGTACAGGCCCAGAGCTCATTTGTTAACTGCTTTATTCCAGGATCATTCTCATAAACGTCCCCTGGACCCCCTTCAGTATTAGCACATCCTTCCTCAGATATCCTAATCATCATTATGTGCTATTTCATATGACGTAGGACAATTGTGGTCATCAGTGATCTTGTTGGCAAAGTTTTTCTACTGAAGTGAACTACCTCGACTATACCTCTTCCCATCCTGCCACAAGCAAAAATGCCATTCCCTATTCCCAGTTCCTCCGTCTCCGCCGCATCTGCTCCCAAGATGAGGCTTTCCATTCCAGGACATCTCAAATGTCCTCTTTCTTTAAGGATCGTGATTTCCCTTCTGCCGTCATCAATAATGTCCTCACCCTCATCTCCTCCATTTCCCACACTTCGGCCCTCACCCCATCCTCCCCCCACCACAACAGGGACAGAGTTCCCCTTGTCCTCACCTACCACCCCACCGGCCTCCGGATCCAGCACATTATCCTCCGCAACTTCCGCCACCTTCAACAGGACCCTACCACTAGCATGTCTTTCCCTCTCCACCCCTCTCCGCTTTCCGCAGGGATCGGTCCCTTTGCGACTCCCTGATCCACACGTCCCTCCCCACGGATCTCCCACCCGGCACTTATCCCTGTAAGCGTAAGTGCTACACCTGTCCCTACACCTCTCTTACCACCATTCAGGGCCCCAAACAGTCCTTCCAGGTGAGGCAACACTTCACTTGTGAGTCTGTTGGGGTCATCTATTGCATCCGGTGCTCCTGGTGCGGCCTCCTCTACATCGGTGAAACCTGACGCAGATTGGGGGACCGCTTCGTCGAGCACCTCCGCTCCATCCGCCACAACAGACAGGATCTCCCGGTAGCCACTCACTTCAACTCTGCTTCCCACTCCCATTCAGATATGTCCATACATGGCCTCCTCTACTGCCATGATGAGGCTAAATTCAGGTTGAAGGAGCAACACCTCATATACTGTCTAGGTAGTCTCCAGCCCCTTGGTATGAACGTAGAATTCTCCAACTTGTGGCAATTCCCTCCCCCTCCCTTCCCCTGCCCCCTCCCCCAGCTGCCTATTACCTCCCTCATGGTTTCGCCTCCTTCTACTACCCATTGTGTTTTCCCCTATTCCTTCTTCACCTTTCCTGCCTATCACCTCCCTGTTTCCCCTCCCCCACCCCTTTATCTTTCCCCTTACTGGTTTTTCACCTGAAACCTACCAGCCTTCTCCTTCCCACTCTCCCCCCACCTTCTTTTTAGGGCCTCTGCCCCTTCCCTCTTCAGTCCTGACGAAGGGTTCCGGCCCGAAACGTTGACTGATCGTTTACACGGATGCTGCCCGACCTGCTGAGTTCCTCCAGCATGTTGTGAGTGTTGCTTTGACCCCAGCATCTGCAGAGTATTTGGTGTTTTCTACTGAAGTGATTTGCCATTGCCTTCTTCTGGGCAGTGTCTTTACAATATGGGTGACCCCAGCCATTATCAATACTCTTCAGAAAATTTTCTGCTTGGTGTCAGTGGTCACATAACCAGGACTTGTATATGCACCGGCTGCTCATACGATCATCCACCACCTGCTCTCATGGCTTCACTTGACCCTGATTGGGGTGTGGAGCAGGGTGCGGAGGGGGGGAACGGACAGACACAATGTGCTACACCTTCTGCAAGGGTGACCTGCTGGCTAGCGGAGGGAAGGAGCGCCTTGCACTTCCTTTGGTGGAGACATATCTCCATCCTGCCACCCTTCGCAGATAAGGGGCCAAAAACTGCTCACAAGTCATGGTGAATATTGATTCATCCATCTCCCCTCCAGTACTGTGAATGGTGCAGTCTGGATTAGAATGGCAACAGTTCAGCAGCCAAAAAGAAGCCACATCATCTCCACCTTGCAGCCAGCTTTGCTTTGGCTGAGGGGCATTAACCTCTTCAAAGTTAAAAGTAAATTTTATTATCAAAGTACATATACATTTCCTTTTACTTCCCTGAGATTCATTTTCCTGTGGGCATACTCAGCAAATCTATAGAATAGTAACTATAACAGGATCAGTGAAAGATTAATCAGAGTGCAGAAGACAACAAACTTTGCAAACGCAAGTATAAATAAATAACAAGAATGAGATGAAGAGTCTTGAACGTGAGTTCATAGGTTTGTGGGAACATTTCAATTCTGGGGCAAGTGAAGTTGAGTGCAGTTACCCTCTTTTATTCAAGAGCCTGATAGTTGAGGCATAATAACTGTTCCTGAACCTGATGGTGCAGGTCCTGAGGCTCTTGTGCCTTCTAGCTGATGGCAGCAGTGAGAAGAGAGCATGGCCTGGGTGGTGGGTGTCTCTGATGATGGATGCTGCTTTCTTACGACAGCACTTCATGTAGGTGTGCTCAGTGGTTTGGAGGGTGTTACCTGTGCCATACCAGACTGAATCCATGACCTTTTGTAGGATTTTCTGTTCAAAGCCATCAGTGTTTCCATACCAGGCCGTGATGCAGCCAGTCAATTTACTGTCCACCGCACATCTATAGAAATTTGTCAGAGTTTTAAATGTCATGCCAAATCTCCGCAAACTGCTAAGGAAGTGGAGCTGCTGCTGTACTTTCTTTGCAGTTGCACATGGAAGTGCTATGTAATGTAACCCAAGTAACACAGCCCGAAATGTTGACTGCTTAATCCTCTCAATAGATGCTTCCTGACCTGCTGGGTTCCTCCAACATTTTGGATTTCCAACATCTGCAGAAACTGTTGTGCTTATGTAATTTAACCAATTTTCCCTGCAGAGATCAATGTGCCAGCTGGTTTTTGCAAACTCTTGCTAACTAAAAAGTCACAGTCCTTTCCCACAATTTCCCAGTCGTGTCCCCGGAATATGAAGTGATAGCTTCCCCTTGTTCCGATGACACCCCGTCCCACATCAACTGCTGTTACCTGATTGCTGACTATAAATAACCACTCTATCAATTCCTTCTGACTTTCCACCTGTGGTGTGTCTGTTAGGTCGATGATTATACATTCTACAATATTTTTCCCCTTCACCTCCAGTCGCCTCTGACCCAAGTCAGGTCATCTCCGACCCCTATCTCCGGTCCCATCCGACTCCTGTCTCTCGTCATCTCTGACCCCTATCTCGAGTCACCTCCAACCCCTGTCTCAACTCACCTCTCACCTCTGGTCACCTTCGACCCCTGTCTTCTGTCAGCTCCGACCCCTATCTCCAGCCATCTCCGACCCCATTTCTGGTCACTTCCACCCCCCCACCTCCAAAACTCTGGTCATTTCTGACTCCCGTCTCCCGTCAGCTCCAACCCCTGTCTCCTGTCACCTCTGAACCCCACTCCACCTCCGCTCACCTCCAACCTCCATCTCCCATCACCTCCAACCCCCTCCCCCCCACAATCTTCAGTCCAATCTGACCCCTGTTTTCACCCACCTCCGAGCCCTGTCTCCAGTCACATCCATCCCTTGCCCTCCCTGTCAGAGCTTGGATGCTTTTCACAATACAGCTCAGGGAGGATAAACTGGCTTTGGCAGGAGTCCCTAGCAGATTTAACAGAACGATACTTAGATTCCAAGGCTTCAGTTACTATTGAACAAATTAAGATCGTGTTGCCCTAAATTTAGTTTATGAGGTGATTTTAAAATTTTAAAATATATTAAGGAGGTCTGATCAGATTGGCAGAGGTAAGCTATGACTACTGTTTCGGGAATCCTGGAGTTTGGGGCACTGTCTGAAAATGAGAATCAGGTGTTCCGAGCATCTTTTTGTGCACCGTTGTACACCTGTTTTCCATAGAGGTCAATGAATAATTGAATTGTTAATTCTACATTTGACATTGGAGAGGGTCCGGAGGATGTCCACAAGAATTATTCCATGAATGAAATCATTAACCTATGAGATGTGTTTGGCCCTGCGCCTGTACATGCTAATGTTTAGAAGGATGAGTGGAGTGGAGAAATCTCAAGAAACATACTGAAATATTGAAAGGCCTAGATAGGGTGGGCATGGAGACAATGTTTCCAGTTGTCAGGCGGGTGTAAGACCAGAGTGCACAGTTTCAGAATATCGGAGATGAGGATTTCTTGAGTCAGAAGTACGTTTGTCGAGCTCATTGCCACAGACAGCTGTGGAGTGTATTTAATCCGGTGATTGATAGGTTCTTGATTAGTAAAGGGTGTTAACGGTGAGAAGACAGGAGAATAGGTTCAAGAGAGAGAATAAATCAGCCATGATGAAACAGTAGAGCAGACTTGATGGGCCAAATGGCCTAATTCAGATCCTATATCTTATGATCTTGTGGTCTAAATATTAACTTCAGTGTACCAGAGGGGATATTTCCCCCACCCCAAATCCAGCTCAGTTAATTTGGGCCTAATATTTCTCCTCGACAAACATCCCAATCACCATCAACAAGACTGGAGTTCTGATTTCACATCCCACAGCACAGACTAAGAAGAGAAGACTACTCATAAACTTAAAAAGTAACATACAGTCCGTGTCAACATGCCTCTAACCAGCTCTGAAAATTTTAACGGCCCTCCAGTGCATTATGGGCCAGCCTGCACTATTTGCTCAATCTTCCAAGGTGATGCAGCAACCTAGTGACATGCAGACAGCCATTCTCAGTCCCATAGTCCCATGTCGCAAGGCTGCACAATGGAAAGAAACACCTCTTGTAACCATGCAATTGAATTTAACCAAACCAGCAGTTTTGTTTGATGTGTTCTGACAACAGGTCTAGGTTTAATTCAGACTGAGTATGAATAAAGTGTTTGTGACAGAACCCATTGATCCACAAGGATATCTCTGTGGTAGAGATTCCCTTCAGACAATGTAATATTGCAGTAGAAAAGCAGAATCCATCATCAAAGATCCTCACCACCCAGGCTCTTTTTTCGTTGCTGCCATCAGATAGAAGGTACAAGAGCCTCAGGATCTGTACCACAAGGTTCATGAGCAGTTACAACCCCTCTCAACCATCAGATTCATGAATAAAAGCAGAGAATAGTTACTATTCTATAGATTAGAGAGATTCCACTCTCCCCCTCCTCTCTCCGCCTCTTCCCCCTCCCCTTCACGTCCCCCGCATCTCTCCTCCCCTTCCCCTTGTCGCTCTGTCCTGCTCTCCACTTCTCCCTCTCCCTTTACCCTCTCCTCCATTACCTCCATCTCTCCCCTCTCTCTACCCTTTCTCTCCCATTTCCCTCTCCCCTTCTCCCACCCTCTTCCCTGCTTTCCCTCTGCTCTATACGTCTCTCCCCCTCTGTCCCCACCCTCTCACCCCACCCTCTCGCGCTCTCCCACTCTCCCCACTCTCTCTCCCCTCCCCCTATCGCCCCCCCTCCCCTCCCTCTCGCCCCTCCCTCTGCCCCCTCCCTCCCCCCTCTCTCCCCTCGTCCCTGCTTTCCCTCTGCTCTATATGTCTCTCCCCCTCTTTCCCCTCGCCCCCACCCTCTCCTCCCCCTCCCTCTCCCCCTCCCCCTCCCCTACCTCTCCTTCTCCCCCTCCCTCTCCCCCTCTCTCTCCCATTTCCCTCTCCCCTTCTCCCAGCCTCTTCCCTGTTTTGCCTCTGCTCTATACGTCTCTCCCCCTCTCCCTTCCCCTCTATCCTACCCCTCTCCCCCCACCCTCTCGTGCTCTCCCTCTCTCTCCCTTCTGTCTCCCCCTCCCTCCCCTCTCCCTCCTCTCTCCCATTTCCTTCCCCTTCTCCCACCCTCTTCCTTGCTTTCCCTCTGCTCTATACATCTCTCCCCCTCTCTCTCCCCCTCTCTCTCCCCCCTCTCCCCCTCTCTCTCCCCCTCTCTCTCCCCCTCTCTCCCCCTCCCCTACTCCCCTCCCTCCTCTCCCCCTCTCTCTCCCCCTCTCCCCCTCTCTCTCCCTCACTTCCCCAGTTTCCCCCTCTCTCCCCCCACTTTCCCCCACTCTCCCACTCTTTCCTCCTTCCCTCCTTTCCCCCCTCCTCTCTCCCTCTCTCTCATACACACAATCATCTCCCCTGTGACACATTACTGCCGTAATCGTTCTCAGTCTAAATCTATTTAAATGGTGTTATGCTCCTGGGAACTGTGCAGCTAATTGGATAAATGGGTACTTAGTAAATAGGTTTATTATTGTCACATGGACCGACATACAGTGAAAATCTCTGTTTTACATGCCATCCATACAGATCATTTCATTACAACAGTACATTGAGGTAGTACAAGGGAAAGCAATAACTGAATGCAGAATAAAATCTACATGATCGCCCACACCGAATGGCAAGGTACCCAAATGAATGATGGGGTTCCTCTGGGAGCTCCAACTTTCTTCCACCTTCCAAAGACATATGTGTTAGGGTTAGTAAGCTGTAGCCATGCTATGTTGGCACCAGAATTATGGTGATACTTGCGAGCATTCCCCAGCAAAATCCTCGGTGATTTGATTTGTTGGAAATCACTGTAATTTTTTGAAGTAGATGTGACAAATTATGCTGGTCAATTTAAAAAAACCTTGAAATAACTGACAAAGTGTACAGTTTTTCTTGAAGTACAGTTTAATTGTGATCTGGAATTTGTAGCATAGTGGTTAGCACAATGCTTTACAGTTCAGGTAACCTGGTTTCCTCCCACAGTCCAAAGATGTACAGGTTGGTAGGTTAATTGGTCATTGTAAGTTGTCCTGTGATTAGGTTAGGTTAAATTGGGAGGATTGTTGGGTGGTGAGGCTCAAAGGGCTGGAAGGCCCTATTCTATGCTGTATCTCAATAAATAAATAGATAGATACATGTGTGTGAAGGGTTGGTGGAAGCAGAATCAATAGTAACATTTCAAGGGCTGAGCACCACACACAAAATGCTGGAGGGACTCAGTAAGTTAAGCAGTATCTACAGAGGGAAATATCCAATCTGTACTTTGGGCCAAGAGCTTCATTAGAACTGCAAAGGAAGGGGGGAAGAACCCTGAATAAGAAGGTTGGGGGGATGGAGAGGAATACAAGCTGGCAGGTGATATGTGAGACCAGCTGAGGGGGGGAAGGTGGACTGGGGAGTGGTGATGATGAGAGAAATAAAATAATTGTTAGTTGTGTTATGATGCTTCTTGCTGTTAAATAGCCAGTGATGCTCTTCCACTCTGTAGGCTCATCATCACAAAGTCACAGATAAGTACAGCACAGAAACAGGCCCTTCAGCCCATCTAGTTTGTACTGAGTCATTTAAACTGTCTACTCCCGTCGACCTGCACTGGTACCATAGCCTTCCATGTCCCTACTATTCACGTACCTATCCAAACTTCTCTTAAACGTTGAAATCGAGCTCGCATGTGCCATTTGCTCTGGCACACTCTTATAACTCTGAGTGAAGAAGTTTCCTCTCATGTTCCCCTTAAACTTTTCACCTTTCACCCTTAAACTTTTCACCTTTCACCCTTAAACTTTTCACCTTTCACCCTTAAACTTTTCACCTTTCACCCTTAAACTATGATGTCAAGTTCTAGTCCCACCTAACCTCAGTGGAAAAAGCCTGCTTGCATTTACCCTACCTATACCCCTCATAATTTTGTATATCTCTATCAAATCTTCCCTCAATCTTCTACGTTCCAAAGAATGAAGTTCTAAACTGTTCAGTCTTTCCATATAACTCAGTTCAACCTGACCCGGCAACATCCTTGTAAATTTTCTCTGTACTCTTTCAACCTGTTTGCATCTTTCCTGTAGGTAGGTGGCCAAGCATTGAGGATAGTTCTCTAAAGAAAGATAAATTAAACTCTAGCCAAAAGGAACCTAGTAGTCTCAAGATAAGAGGAAAAAGAAGAGAGTGAAATATTCTCTGTTGTTTAGTTACTTCTTTGCTTGCAACAACTGTCCAACAACTGGAAAGAGTCTCAGTGGTATCTTTTTTTTCTCTCGACAGAAACGCAAGACCACAACGATATCAGTCGAGGTAAAGAAATCTCAGCATAAGTACATCATAGGTCCGAAAGGCAACACCCTGCAGGAGATACTGGACGTGACTGGAGTTTCTGTGGAAATGCCATCACTGGAGAGCAGCTCTGAGACCATCATTCTCCGAGGTGAACCTGACAAACTCGGCCCAGCTCTGACTCAGGTCTATGCTAAGGTAAGTGAGATCCCTGACTGCACCGAAATTATTTTGTCATCTGTGGATCCAGGAGTGTAAATGCCGTGCCTTCAAGAACGGGTAGCACAGTGGTGCAGCTGGTAGAGGCGCTGTCTCATGGTGCCAGGGACACGGATTCAATCCTGACCTCTGATCTTGTTTGGAGTCTGTGTGTATTCAATTGAAAATTCAGTGTGTAGTTGAAAAGGCAAGGTGTTGGGACTAGAAACGAGGGTCCGGCCGGTTTTGCTCGCTACTCCGCGATATTTACTCGACTCTGCACTGAATTGAGGCTGAGGCTTTGGCCTGCTCTGTCTGGACTCACTTGTGTTCTGTATGATATTTCTTTACTTTTATTGTTTGCAAAATTTGTTTTTTTCTCTCTCAGCACATTGGGTGTTTGACGGTCTTTTTTTAATGGGTACTTTAGGGTCTTTTTGTTTTGTGGCTGCCTATAAGGAGATGAATCTCAATGTTATATTGTACATACACACCTTGATAATAAATGTCTTTTGAACTTTCTCCTTGTGACTGTGTGAGTTTCCCCTGGGTGCTCTGGTTTTCAAAGAGATGCTTGATGGGATAATTGGTCACTGTAAATTGCCCCTAGTCGGTGGGTGACTGGCAGAATCTGGTGGGGGGGGGGTTGATCAAGACGTGGGGAGAGTGTAAGAGGAATAATGCAGGATGAGTGTAAAATTAGTCATTTATGATCGGCACAGGCTAGGTGGGCCAAAAGGCATGTTTCTGTGCTCTGTGACACGATGACTCTATTTAATGTGTCAAAGGAAGGCTCTCCTGAGCTAAGCCACTGACCCTTGACTCACCAAATCTACAAAGAAAGCCTAATGCTTGGCTGTGTGTAGCACCAGCCATTCTAAAGGAGCTCAGTTACCAGCTCATGCCAGTAACTCCCCATGGGTAGAAATGCAACTTGCTCCTAGGAGTATGCCCTTGCTGCTACTGGGAAGTGGTAGTAGTAATAATAAATAGATATCCAGAATATGAGATGAGAGTCCTTGAAAATGAATCCATAGGTTGTGGGAAAGTTTCAATGATAGAGCAAGTAAAGTTGAGTGAAGATATCCCTTTTGGTTCAAGAGCCTAATGGTTGAGAAGTAATAATTGTTCCTAAACCTGGTAGTGTGAGTCCTGAGGCTCTTCTACCTTCTTCCTTTTGGCAGCATTTAGAAGAGAGCGTGTCCTGAGTGCTGTGGGCCCCTGTTGATGGATGCTGCTTTCCTACGACAGTAGATGTGCTCAAAGCTTGGAAGGGCTTTGCCCCTGATAGATTAGGCCATATCCATCTCTTTTTGTGGGATATTCCGTTCAAGGGAATTGGTGTTTCCTTAGCAAGCTGTGTTGCAGCAAGTCAATATACTCTCCATTACACATCTATAGAAGTTTATCAAAGTTATAGATGTCATGCCAAGTCTCTGTAAACTCTTAAGGAAGTAGAGATGCTGCCATGCTTCCTTCTTAATTGCACTTTCATGCTGGGCCCAGGACAGATCCTCCAAAATAATAACATCGAGGATTTAAAGTTGCTGACCCTCTCTACCTCTGATCCTCTGATTTGATCTACAATGTTGTGCTGACCTTTTAACCTGCTCCAAGATCAATCTAATCCATCCCTCACACATAACCTTCAGTTTTTCTTTCATCCATGTGCCTATCTGAAAGTCATATAAATGACCCTAATGTACAGTATCTGCCTCTTCCATTACCCCTAGCAGCACATTCCACGCACCCACCACTCTCTGTTTAAAAAGCCTACCTCTGACGTCCCCTATACTTTCCTCTAATCACATTAAAATTACACCCTCTTGTATTATGCATTTCCGCCTTGGTAAAAAGTCACTGGCTGCCTCTTATCACCTCTATGAAATCACCTCTTAAGACATGCTCGCTAATCCAGGCAGCATTCTGTTAAATCTCCTCTGCACCATCTCTAAAGCTTCCATATCCTTTTTATAATGAGGTGCCTAAAACTGAACACGATACTTCAAGTGTGGTCTTACCAGGGTTTTATGGAGCTGCTACAGTACTTCATTGCCTTTGAACTCAATCCCCCGACTAATAAAAGCCAACACACCACATGCCTTCTTAACCACCCTATTCCAAGTGTGGTCTAACCACAGATAGCTGCAACATTACCTCACAGTTCTTGAATTCCATCCCCGACTAATGAAGTCCAGCACATCATACACCTTCTAAACCCGTTTAATATGTAATGTGCTGTCATATGACATAGGTGATCATGGTCTTTCTGTGACCATGATTGTTCTTGGCAAATTTTTCTACAGAAGTGGTTTGCTGTTGCCTTCTTCTGGACAGTGTCTTTACAAGACGGGTGACCCCAGCTATTATCAATACTCCTCAGAGATTGTCTGCCTGACGTCAGTGGTCACACAGCCAGGACCTGTGATATGCACCAGCTGCTCATATGACCATCCACCACCTGCTCCCATGGCTTCAAGTGACCCTGATCCCCTCATCGGGGGGTGGAGGGGTTAAGCAGGTGCTACCCCTTGCCCAAGAGTGACCTATGGGCTAGCAGAGGGAAGGAGCACCTTCTTTGGTAGAGACGTATCTCCATCCTGCCACCCAAAGAGGTTGATAGATTCTTGATTAGTCAGGACATGAAGTGTTATAGGAGAAGGCAGGAGACTGGGGCTTAGAGGGTAATCGATCAGCCATTACAAGCATTAGAAGTAAAGCCAAGGTGAGACATTAGTGAATTAAGTGTGTGAAATTGGTTGTGACAATTGTCAATCTCCACACACTGTTGACTTACAGAGTCATAGAGTAATAGAGCCCAGAACTGTCTGGTCTCCTACCTAGTTCCATCTACCTGCTCCTGGGCTATAGTCCCTCTATACCTCTCTCATCCATGTACCTATCCAAGCTTCTCTTAAAGAGGGGGCAGCATAGTAGTGAAGTGGTTAGCACAACGCTTTACACTACCAGCAACCCGGGTTCAATTCCCACCGCTGCCTGTAAGGAGTTTGCACGTTCTCCCCGTGATCACGTGGGTTTCTCCGGGTGCTCCACTTTCCTCCCACAGTCCAAAGATAAGTTAATTGGTCATTGTAAATTGTCCCTTGCTTAGGCTGGGATTAAATTGGGGGATTGCTGGCACTGTATCTCAATAAATAAATGAATGAATGAATGAAATCAACCCTGCATCCACCACTTCAGCTGGCAGCTTATTCCACACTCGCACCACCACCTGAGTGAAGAAATTCCCCCTCAGGTTTCCCTTAAATATTTCACCTTTCACTGTAGACCCATTACAGCTAGTTCTAGTCTCACCCAACCTCAGTGGAAAAAGGCTGTTTATATTTACCTATGTATACCCCTCATAATTGTATATACCTCTGTCAAATCACCCTTCAATCTTATATGTTGTAAGGAATAAAGTCCCAGCCAATTCAATCTTTCCTTATAACTTAGATCTTCCAGTCCTGGCAACATCCTTGTAAATTTTCTCTGTACTCTTTCAACCTTATTTACAAGTAGGTAAGTGGCTGGAACTGTACACATTATTCCAAGTTTCGTCTTGCCAACATCTTATACAATTTCAACATAACATCCCATCTCCTGTACTCAGTATTTTGAATTATGAAGGCCAATGTGCTAAAAGCTGTCTTATGATCCAAGCTACCTGTGACGGCACTTTCATGAAATTGTGGATGTTGTTAGACTAATTGATTAGTGCACACAGCGTTGATAGAAATCAAGAGCTGGTGGTTACAAGTTTAAAATAAGAGGGAAAAGGTTTAATAGGAACTTCAGGGGCAACTTGGCACGAAGTGGAACAAACCACCAGAAGAAGTGGTTGAGGCAGGTACAATAACAATTTTTAAGATAGTAAGAAGTGTCGGTACTTGGATAGGAAAGGTTTAGAAGGTTCAAGGCCAAACGCCAGCAAATGGAATTAACTTGGATGAGGCATTTTGGTGGGCATGGACCAAATGGGCAGAAGGGCCTGTTTCTGAGCCGCATAACACTCTGACTCTGTGAATAGGTGAGTGGTAGTATCTTGGGGAGCTGCTAATGAGGACGTGGGAGATTAAAATGGTACTAATGCTAGAATAATGTGAGTGCTATTTATTACACTGGACCACAAATTTTTTCAGAAGTGTTCCTTCCTCAGAATTTTTTTTTGGTTTATGATAGACCGCTGGAAGCTGAACACAAAAATAATTTGACTATTTTTATCACATAGGAATTTGGAGAAACAAGAAATTAACTTCTATTGAATATAGTGTATTTAATTGCATAACAGTGCTGACGCTTTGCAATAGTTCAACGAGGCTAAAAATGTTTTGTTGATGATTTTTGTTTGTAGCCAGTGTTTGAGGCTTCTCACCTAAGTGTCCAACAATAATCAGCCAGCACTGATGGATTCCAGTTGCCCTGATACAGTTTCTCCATGACGACAATGTCCTGGTGAAACCTTTCACCAAACTCGTCACTGACAGCACTGGTTTGCAGGGAAGAAGTCTAAATGGGAATGCAGAAAATGAACCCTTAGTGCCATATTGCATCTCATGGTTTTGTATACTTGAAGCATGTTGTCAACTAGCTGCACATAGTTTGGTGTTCTGTAGTTGCCAAGAAAATTTTCAACAACATTCTTGAATGCCTTCCATGTGATTTTCTCTGGTCCCACCAGAACTTCTTCAAATTGCCGGTCATTGTTGACCTGTTTGATTTGTAGACCAACAAAAATGCCTTCCTTAATCTTGGCATCAGTTACTCTGACTTGAATTATGAATTGAAATAGCAAATGTAGATGATTTCAAAATAAGTGGTGCATGATAGGGAAATGTCAATGTGCTTTTTATGATCAACAGCCCAAAATCTGTAAAATACACCCAAAAGTATTCAGGAAGCAAAATCTTTGTTGTTCTGTGTTGTCGGTGTGGACTTGGTGGTCGAGGGGTCTGCTTCTCAGATTCAAATTTATTTATATATCACATGTACATCACAGTATACAGTGACATGCATCGTTTGTGCTAATAACCAACACAACCTGAATAAGGGTCTCGGCCAAAACGTCAACTGTTTATTCTTTTCCATAGATGCTGCCTGACCTTCTGAGTTCCTCCAGCATTTAGCGTGTGTAACCTATGGATGTGCTGGGGGGCAGCCCACAAGTGTAATCACTCGTTCCAGCGCCAACATACCTTGCCCACAATGTGCTCAATTTCTCTGTGGCTGTGATAAGTGTGCGCTGCTTTGCTATCTGGATGATGTTAAGGGTAACCTTATGATTAAGATTTCTTTCTGAATTCAATGACCCTCCCCAGTGCATTCTGGCATCCTTCCTTTTCCTTCTCAGTCCTGAAGAAGAGTCACAGCTCAAGGCGTCTACTGTTTGTTCTTTTCAGTAGATGTTGCCTGACCTGCTGAGTTCCTCCAGCATTTTATGTGTGTTGCCATGTCTTCTATTATTCCCATGGGTGCAAGATTGATTCTCACAGTAATGATATTGTCTTCTCTCCTTGTGCCTTTCCACCTCAGTTAGTCTTGCCCCTACCCAGCTTGTACCGCGAGCCTTGGACTTACTTTTCTATGATCTCTTTCCCTATGTGCTTTAAGGCAAAGAGTGTGATGGTAGCTGAAGTAACCGCACCCGCTTGGCTTCACCGCTTCATCATTGGCAAAAAAGGACAAAACATTGGGCGGATTACCCAGCAGCTGCCCAAGGTAAGCACCTGTTATAAGGATTCACTCCTTAGTAATAATGATCAGAGAGGCACAGACAGAATCTGTATTTACTGATTTGTCTCAACTAAAAAGCACACGAATTTACCCAACCTGTGTACATACCTACTAAGTTTCCTGACCCTCCTGAGCAATGAAAAAATAGAAAAGATAATGCCCGGAAAAGGAGTCTGTGCTGACCATGTGTTCCTCGTGGTCCCTCTTCAAACTCTGTGGGGTACTCCACATCCATGATGATGGGTCTCTGAAGAGTTGTTGCTCCTTTGCATTTGAAGCTCCTTCTATAGCGTTTCTCATCAGTTCAGATGATGCATCTCCGTCCTATTGGCTCAAGGTCACCTGACCTACCTGGTCACCTTATTGGCTCTGGTCCAGGACTACAACCAGCATTGTTCCATGATATCACAAACATGAAAAAATCTGCAGATGCTGGAAATCCAAAGCAACACACACAAAACACTGGATGAAAATCAGCAGGTCAGGCAGCATCTATGGAACAGAGTTAGCAGTCAACGTTTTGAACTGAAAACCTTCATCAGGACTCATGAAGGGTCTGGGCCCAAAACGTTGACTGTTTACTCCTTTCCATAGATGCTGCCTGGCCTGCTGAGTTCCTCCAGCAATTTTTTTTTTGTGTGTTGTTCTGTGGTTCCTGCTCTCAGCCTCATGTCTTTGTTCTTCTCAGTGGTGACTGGTTTAGAGCAGTCAAACCAAGTGACCCAGACACTGAGCTTCCTCCTGCAAGCCTGCCACTTTACGTGATACGTAGCTACTTGCCTGAGAATGGTCTCAGGTTTAGCAGGTCATTAGCTGAAACTTCTTGTGTCCACATTCAGTTGTTCTGATTAAGTTATCCCAGAGTAAGGATCAGTTCATTAAGGAAAGGAAAGGTACGTTGCATCCAGAGTTGCTCCGGTTAGCGGACGATTTCCCTCCACGCCTCTCTGACGTAGCATACGAGGCAGGTGCCATTGCTTTCTGCCAGGTGAGTTTCCAAAGAGATCACCAGTTCAGGTGGAAAGCGTGCAGGGGAGCCAGTCAGCTGGATTTGAACCTGGGACCTTTCGTCCCCAAGTCCAACGCTGTTGCCACTACGCCAACAGCAAGGTCCAGTTCATTAAACAGTTCACAAGATGGGGAGGTGCAGGGACAGTCTCACAAAATGGCCACCTCTATCTGCTTCAACCACGTGGCAAGAATAGTTAGTCTACTTCCACAGTCCATAATTCATTTGAGTTCACTGATTTGTAGACTGTAGTTCTTTCTGGCCAATGCACTGCACCATCTTTGGGCATGGATCTTTACACAAGTGGGAGTCCTGTGCAAGGAAACATAGTTAGAAGAAAAGGGGCTAGTCATTTAAAAGGGAGGTGTGGTGAAATTTGGTGGTGGACCTCTAGAATTCTGCACCCCAACGGAGTTGAGGAGACTAGATGTGGTACTTAAGATGGACCTCGATAAAACATTTGGAAATTGTGGGATTAAGAACACAGGAGATCTGGCACACAAGGGGAATTGAGGTCAGTATAGATCAGCCATGTTCATATTGAATGCTGGGGTGGACCAGAGAGGCCAAGTGGCTGCCATCTGCTTCCTATTCATTTGTGTCCTTGGAACCTGCCACATCAAGTTAGAGAGAATGAGCCAAAAGGTGTGGTTGGACAAACTTGGGTTGTTCTCCCCAGAGAGTAGTCAGCTGAAGGGAGACGTGACAGAGGCATAGAGTAAATAGTCAGAATCTTTACCTCCAGGAAAGAAATGTCCAGTAGCAGAGGGCATGCTTTTGAAGTTAGAGGAAGGAAGTTTAAGGTTATGTGAGGGGTGAGTTTTTTTACACAAGGAGACTAATAAATGCCTGGAATGGGTTACCAGAGACAATAGTAGAATCTGGCAATTTGATGACTTCTCCCCATCCTTTCCAGTCCTAATGAAGGGTCTCAGCACGAAACGGCAACTGTTTACTCTTTTCCATAGACGCTGCCTGGCCTGCTGAGTTCCTCCACCATTTTGTCTATTTGCATTGGTGTAGACTTGATGAGTCGAAGTGCCCTCTATTGATGATGTAATGAAATACAGAAAAAATAACTTGTGTCTTTGCAATATATGTGACTTGTCTGCTGCAGGTTCACATTGAGTTCACTGATGGAGATGAGAAAATCACACTGGAGGGTCCAACGGAGGAGGTGGAAGTTGCTCAAAACCAAATCCAGGAGATCATTGATGACCTGGTCAGTAATTTGTTCTTCAATTCTTCCCCTAAAAACATAGCCACTTCCCAGCTCCTGCCAATCAACTATCTGTCCACACCTCACCTTCCACCTTGGCTTGTGAGTTGCATTGAACAAAACCCATGTCTTCCCGAGTAGCCTCCTCTCACGTCACAGTAGGTGGGTGTGTTTCAAATTGCTCAACTGCGCCAGCCCCAGAGTGCCTGCCATATTGTGCTTTGGCCCCTGTGATCAGGGTGGGACAATAGCAAAACACTTCCGATTGTCACCTGACAGTTGCCATTTCCAGTGGTAAGATGCTGGTTATAAAATATTTGTAACAAAAAGAACCCTCTTGCCACCTTGGTTATTTGGGCTGCTGACACCATAATGTGTTATCCAGAGAATCGAGCCCTTGCCTCCCTGTTAATGCCTGATACCCACTTGAGTTGTCAACACCAATATACCCTTCCTATCATCAAGGATTGTCACCACCAGGCCTTGCACTCTACTCGCTGTTGCCATTGAGTAGGAGGTACAGGAGCCTCAGGCCACACACCATCAGGCTCCTGAACCTACATAGATAACTTCACTCACTACAACAATGAACTGATTCAACAACCTATGGACTCACTTATAAGGACTCTACAACCCATGCCCTCAGTATGTATGTATGTATGTATTTATTTATCTATCTATCTTTCTTTATATTCATTCATTTGTTCATTTATTTATTTATTTATTTGCAGGTTTGTATGTTGTAATTGTCAGTCTTTGTAATTTTGCATTGATTCTGTTGTATTTCTTTTTTCTACTGTGAATACCTGCAGAAAAATAAACCTTAGGGTAGTATATGGTGTCATATACTGTGTACTTTGAAATTTGGACTTCTATCTTGGTCAAGAAGCACTGAGACCGTTTCTCCCACAGCTCAACTCCAAGCATTCCACTGTCTCATGTGTGTTTGACCCTGCCCACCTTTGTCTTGGCACTGAGAACAAGGCATGACACACCAGTGACAATCATGCAGCACAGATGATCCTTCAAGCTGACTAGTCCATGCTGACCAAGATTCCCGTTTAAGCTAGTCCCATTTACAGGTATTTGACGCATTTCCCTCTAAACCAGAGATTCCCAACTTGGAGTCAGGTCAAGTCAAGTTTATTGTCATTTAACTTTGTATATGTATTAGATCAGATTATGAGGACACGCATTCCTCTTTTATTGTCATTTAGTAATGCATGCATGAAGAAATGATACAATATTCCTCCGGTGTGATATCACAGAAAACAGGACAGACCAAGACTGAAAAACTGACAAAAACCACATAATTATAACATATAGTTACAACAGCGCAAGCAATACCATAACTTGATGAAGAACAGGCCGTGAGCACGGTAAAAAAAAATTCAAAGTCTCTGGAAAGTCCCATGACCTCACGCAGACGGGAGAAGGAAGAAAACTCTCCCTGCCATGCCCGACCACAGTCCGACTCTGAGTTCGTCCGAAAACTTCGAGCCTCCAACCAGCCCTCTGACACCGAGCACTGAGCACCATCTCTGCCGAGCGCTTCGACCCCAGCCCCAGCCGCCAGCAGCAGGCAAAGCCGAGGATTTTGGGGCCTTTCCTCTGGAGATTCTTGATCGCACAGTAGCAGCGGCAGCGAACTGGGCATTTCAGAAATTTCTCCAGTATATAACATATCTAACCATATAATGTATATAGAAACGAGACTATGTTTCTCCGAACCAAGATATAAATCACAGTAGTACACGTAACACATGATAACTTATGAAGGTAAAGATAAAATCCTATAGATGAATCACGCATAAATAATGAACTAAAGTGTATAAATTAAATATTGTAAGGTATGGAACGGATTAACCCGTGATTTCGAATGTGATGAAGCAGGGAGTTCAGAAGCCTGCTTGCTTGGGGGAAGAAACTGTTCCCCATCCTGACCATTCTTGATTTTAATGCCAGAGCCACAGACCCCTGACTTCATGGTATTGGTCCATGGCATAAAACAGGTTGGGAACCCCTGCTCTAAGCCTTTCCTATCCATGTACCTGTCCAAATGCCTTGTAACTGCTGTTATTATACCTGCCTCAACTATTTTCAGGTACATGGATAGTGAAGGTTCAGGTCATTCGGCTACTGACTACCCTCTGGGTGAAAAAAAAACTTGCCCCCTTCAGTTTCCTATTAAATCTCTCTCCTTTGTTCTCAAATCTACACCCTCTAGTTCTTGATTCCCTAATCCAGGGAAAAGTCCATGAACATTCACCCCGTCTATGCCCCTAATGAGTTGATACACCTCCATAAGATCACCCTCATTCTCCTGTGTTGTCGTGTAAACAATTCCAACCTGCTCTGCCTCTTTCCATAACTCAGTCCCTTGGGTTCCGGCAATATCCTTGTAAATCTCCTTTGCACTTTTCATTATACATCCTCGAGATTCATCCCCTAACAGGGACCCACGAAACAAAAGAAGTCATTAAAACAAAGCGAAGACTTTTGAACACCCAATGTGCAGAGGAGAGGGAGAAAACCAAACCATGCAAACAGTAAATTCCAGCAAATAACGTTGCCAACTGAAATCCACAGAGTCCATCCACAGTCCCTTAGTTCAGCGCAGAGCCAAGCAACGAGCTCAACCGACATGACCCTCGTCTCAAGCCCCGACACCCTGACTTTTTCAGTCTGGCTCAGTGCTTCAGTTGTGATCCAAACGTTGGATTCAGTTGCTTTGATGCGCTCTGGGACTTGGAACCCTGCCACCTCAATTCGGCCTGTATTCGACCTTTTCGTTTAGGCCCAGCACTTAACTCATTTCTAAACATCGGCTTCAGTCCCTTCAATACATTTAATGACATCTGCCCCATAGCAGAGTGACTAGTACTGAACACAGTATTTCCAAAAGAGGCCTCACCAATAACTTGTACAACTACAGTATATATAACATTCCAATTTCTATGCTCAGTGCCTTGACTGATGACGTCCAGCTTGCCAAAGGCCTCCTTCTCCACCCTGTCTTCCTATGACGCCGTAGTCTGACTGGCTGTGTCTGTCTCTTTCTCTCTCTCACACACACTCTCTCATGCTCTCTTGCTCTCGCTCACTCTCACTCTGTCACTAACAAGGGACGGGGGTGTCGCCCCCTTTCACAGCGAGAGGGGAGACCAACAAATAGCTCGTTGTTACAATGTCATGGTCTGCAGCGTCGCTTTTATTCTGAGTTTCTTCGACCCAAGAATTGGCGGCAAGCTCTCCCCCACCATCGAGAGAGAGAGAGAGTGATCACCCGGCTACAGAGGCCTCCAACAGCTGCATCTGTTGTCACAATGTTCCGTTTCTCCCGCAATGCCTCATTTAGCAACACCGGCATAGAATTGGTTCAGCCACAGAGCCGCACCTGAAGGCAATGTCTTCCAAGCTGCTGTTGGAGATGTCGAAAACTTAAACTCCATTTTCCATTTCTTAACCCACTTACTCATCTGATCGAGATCTCTGTAAATCCTGATGACCACCTTCCCTGCCAATGACGCTATCTATTTTAGTGTCATCTGCAAAGTTACTAAACATGCCTTGTATATTCTTATCTAAATAATTTACATAGATGACAAATAGGAATGGGCCTAGAACTGATCACTAGGAAATACCACTAGTCTGATGTTGCAATGTTCACTGAGCTTGACAATTAGCTTGCAGACATTTCATCACCAGTCAAGGTGACATCCTCAGTGCACTGTTGTTGGTGTTTCTCCCTAGGGAAGTTCTCGCATTTATATAGGCCCTTATTCGCTTTCCTCGGTCCTGATTGGCTACCTCTTCAGTTGACCTTTGAATTCTATTGGCTCACATTTCTTTGGCTCTTAGGGGTTTGTAGGTGGTGTCTGTTTTTATATGTTTGTTTACGGAGTTATCAGAAAAGAACCACGCTTCTAAAAGTTGTCATGAGTGCTTCATGTTTCTCTGCACCAGAACCTCCACAATGCCCCAGTTAAAGTGGTGTCATTCTTGGTTTTCACGTACTGAGAACAGCGGTAATGGATCCTGTCTTCGTACTGCCAGTTTATGTTCCCATAAATGAGTTCAGAGTTTATGTCCTGTTTGGCCTATGTAGTTCTTGTTGCATTTTCCACAGATGGTCCTGCACACCACATCTTTCCTGGGCTTCCGGTGTGACAAACAACCTTCCACAGTCAATTAGTGCTTCCTACCATCAAGGATACCGGATATTCATTTCGCTAGCTCCTGATGCAGAGTTTTGACCCAAATCCGTGACAGTACTTTTCCTTCCACAGATGCTGCTCGACCCACTGTATTCTTCCAGCAGAATGTTTGTGATTCCAAATTCTAGCTGTCTGTAGTATTTCCATGTCACACCATCCACTTTTCTAACCATAAGACGCAGGGGCAGAATTAGGCCATTCAGCCCATCATGGCTGATTCCGGATCCTACTCAACCCCTTACACCTGCCTTCTCACCATATCCTTTGTTGCCCTGACCATTCAGGAAACCATCAACTTCCGCCTTAAATATACCTATGGAGTTGGCCTCCACCATAGTCTGTGGCAGAGCATTCCACAGATTCCCTACTCTCTGGCTCAGTGGGGCCATCACAATGTTCACCTCTTCGCTGGAGTCATTTCTAGTTGGCGATGGAGTCACCAACTCTTATTCCCTTCCCAAAGGCTGAACTGAGCAGAGCCAGTTCATCAGGCTCGCAGTTACTCTATTGTGTTGTTTTTCTGTTCCAGCTGAGCCGAATGGACTACACAGAGATCACAGTCGACCAAAAGTTCCACCGTCATCTGATTGGAAAGAACGGAACAAACAGTAAGTCCTTTCATGTGTCCCTGCCATTGGTCAGAGTGCAGGCGTTGCAGACTTCACCGTCTAGCCCATTGTCGCGAGCTCCTCCAATATATATCCTCTCCCTTATTGTTTTTCCCTGCCCTCCTTGCACACTGTTTATAGTTCCCCAATTCTTAACCACTTCCCTTTCAAAAGATTCTGCTTCTGACCAGGCATTTCCTTCTTTTACATGACTGTCCTCAAAGTTCACAAACAAAACTTCCCCTAACCCCTCTCACTCTCCTCTGGTGAGTTGATGTCCTTCTCCCTCCCCACTTCCCAACTGGGTGTTCTCTCTGCCTCTCCCATCAGTGCTCCTGTATTTCTGTCATATAATGAAAGGAAAATCAGCTTACACTGATCCTAGCTGAGTGAATTCCAAGTGCATCCGTAAGTTGTTAGCAGCAACATTTTTCCTGATGGAAATACCACCAGTTCTTCATCTGTTGCAGGAAATTCCAAATCACATCACAGATTCTACCGTTCAGAGCAATCTGTTACGTGGTTCCTTACTGAAAGATTATAAAGGGTCAACTTTATTCCCCTGATATACACTTACATGTAAAGTGGACACTTGTTAATTGGGCCTTCAAGAAAATAGCCAGGGCTCCCTTATTTGGGACATTATGTCGCTTAACTCGGGCAGGAGAATTACCAAACTGTTTTGCACTAGTGTCAGTTGTGTGCACTTGGACACTACACCGTGCATAGAAGGAACAGTTCTTAAATAGCACCAGTTGTGTGTGTTTGCGTTCAAAAGGCAGTGATTTTTGTTACTGACAGTTGACAAGAAATAAGCAGTAAAATAATTCTGAACTGCTTTGCTCACTGTAATTTCAAGCATTCGGGCTTGGAGATGCCAGATAAACAGACATGAATGAAATTGAAACGATTTCGTAACTTCACGTTAGAAACTGTGGAAAAATTTTAAGGTACCAACAATCATCTTGAAGTTTACACCTAAAATAAAGTTTTGGAGGGTATAATTGTCAGAAGCATTGTCTGAAAGCAGTCCATTATCTGCAGTAGGTGTCAGTGCTGATTTTGTTCACTTACAGTAAACCAATAGAAACTAGCAGCGTACACAATTCCTCTATCGATAACTATTGGGAACGAATACACTATAGTACTGTAGAGATATTGGTAGTGTTCTAATTTGTTCAGTATTTCATTTAAATACATAATTTGTTACTCATTTCAACAGTTTTTCTTTTTTTATACCCTTTTAACAATTTCTATTTCCAACAATTATAAAGAATAAAATAATTATATAAAAAAATAAAGTTAGAGGCTAAAGTACAGTTGTGAAATAAAATGTGCAAAATACCAACATGTATTTACAATGTAAACAGCATTATGAAGTGTTTACACTGCAGTTATGGGTCCAATAGATAGAGGGCGGTGTGGGGGGGGTCAGATTATCTGCCCGGGGGAGGAAATTTTTAAGATAGTTTTTTTGCTTTAAACTTTAAGATTATAAGGATTACCTTTATGTTTATTTTGACTTGCGTTTCACATATTTGTAATGTGCTGTGCTACTGCCATAAAAAAGCTCACTTTCATGGTATTTATACCTTGGCCATGTAGGGAATAGACATTGGCTTTATTTTTCTCACACACATCGAAACATGCAGTGAAATGCGTCATTTTGCATCAACGATTAACACAGTCCAGTGATGCGCTGGGGGCAGCCTGCAAGTATCGCCATGCTTCCAGGGCCTGCACAACTCACTAACCCTAATCTGTACGTCTTTGGAATGTGGGAGGAAGCTGGAGCAGGCAGAGGAGACCCACATGATCGCAGGCAGAATGTACAAAGTCCTTATGGACAGCGGAAGGAATTTGAACCCTAATCACTGGCGCTGTAAAGGATTGCACCAACTGCTAGGCATCTACCAGCCTAATAGAGTTCATTAGAGAGAGACAGCACAGAAACATGCCCTTCGGCCCACAGTCTGCAGTAACCATCAACACTCCCTACCCCCATCTACACTAATCTACATTAGTAGGCCTCCGTTGGTCATGGTTAAGCATGGATGTGGCATCCTAGTTGTCTAGATACACAAGCCAGTCCAGTACAATATGGAGAGCAAGCTCTTGCCCAAGTAGCAAGCTTTGCCTCTCAAATGCATCTGATGAACCCAGAGGAACAGCAGAGACCAATAGAGTTTAACAGTAGCAGCATTGTCCTCAATGTAGGACTGCCTGAGGGACTCCAGGTGTGGAATTTTTCCCTCAGGATTTACTCCCGTAACCTTCCCCATAAGTGAGTATAGCCATAAGGCAATGGAGGTTTGAGATCCGAGTTTTCTTTCTCCTAGATGAGCTGCCAGCCATGGCTGACGAACCCCGTCTGCCCGAAGCGACTGGTTTTAAGGCACCAGTAACCTACTTTTCCCTCTTCTGTCAGTAGAAACGGTTCCGCTAGGCTTAGTAGCTAAGTTAATGGCCAGGAGCTGGACCTGGTTGTCAGAGGCTATTTGATTTTCACACCGTAGGGAACATTTAATAGGTAGTGGGAGCTTGTCTCCATTACCACCCCCAGCTATAACAACCTTAACAAACCAATTAATCACCCTCAGATTCTATCCCTCACCCCCCTCAGTGGTCAGTTATCCCACCTAACAACCTTAATGAACCAATTAATCACCCTCAGATTCTATCCCTCACCCCCCTCAGTGGTCATTTATCACACCAACTGACGTGGGTTTGTGATGTGAGAAGAAATGAGGTGACAAGGAGAAGTTACACACACACACACACACACACAATGCCAGAGGCTGGGATTGAATCCAGGTCTCTGGTGCTGTGAACAGCTAGCGTAACTTTGTCACATGAAGGGGTTCCAGCAAACTGTAAGACCTCCTTTGCCAGACGTTGCATTGAATACCCTCAAGAGGTCCTTTGCTCTCCTGATGAGGAAAAGGGCCACCTTGTGATCCCTTGAGCTTTATCTTACTAATAATTACTGCCAGATTAATTGGTTTATAGGCCCCTGCTTCCAACTCTGGGTGGTGGAGTGGAGATACGTCTTTACCAAAGGAGGTGTAAGGTGCTTCTTTCCTCTGCTAGCCTGCAGGTCACCCTTGGGCAAGGTGTAGCACCTGCTTAATCTCCCCCCCCCCACCCACTCAGGGTCACATGAAGCCATGGGAGCAGGTGGTGGATGGTCGTACGAGCAGCCGGTGCAGATCACAAGTCCTGGTTATGTGACCACTGACACCAGGCAGACCATCTCTTAAGAGTATTGATAATGGTTGGGATCTCCCGTCTTGTAAAGGCACTGCCCAGAAGAAGGCAATGGCAAACGACTTCTGTCGAAATATTTGCCAATAATAGTCACAGACATGAGACCATGATCACCTACGTCATACAACACGGTACATGATGATGATGCTTCCAGCTAATCCTAGAAAATTAGGTCTTCAAGAGATTAATCCCACTTTCCATTGATAAAGGTAAGGCAAAGGTCTTGGAAAGGACCTGTTTCATCTTTTGTATTGTCCTTATGGTTCAGCAGCCCATTTTGTTTCAGATTGTTTTTCTGTCCAAATCTGATATTCTTAGTTGCTTTGCAACATTCTATTCCATGCAAGGTAGTGTAGTGGTTAGCACAAAGCTTTATACCAGTGATCCAGGTTCAAGTCCTGCCGCTGCTTGTAAGGAGTTTGTACTTTCTTCCCCCATGACTGTATGTGTTTCCTCTGGGTGGTCCAGTTTTATCCCACATTCCAAGGATGTGCCGGTTGGTCATTGTAAATTGTTCTGTGATTAGACTAGGATTAAATTGGGGGATTGCTGGGCAGTGCAGCTCAAAGGGCTGGGTAGGGACTTTTCCACATCATATCTCTATAAATAATTAAATTGTCTGTAGAATGACAACGAGACTGGTCCACTTACTTAACTACCTTTTGTACTTTTTTACCTTTACCCTCTTAATTAATTTTCCTGCAAATTACTGGGCCTTCCCTAGGCAGGAATCCCCTCAAATATCTGTTGAGTTCTCCCTATCTGTGCTGAGTTAGAAAACCTTGTAACAACTCACAGTACTGTGCAAAAGCCTTAGGCACATATTTATAGCTAGGGTCTCTCAGACTTCAGTAGTGTACTTGTCAATGTGGAGTAGAGAGCGAGTTTGTAGACCTAGCAGGAACAAAAGATGTTGGGAATGGCAAGGGCGGAACATCATGGGTGGGTGTAGGACAGGTGGCAGAGAAGGAGTGCCGGGGCGGGGGGGGGGGGTGTTGTGGAGAAACACCCAGCCCTGAGACACAAGGCAAGGTAATCTTATTCCAAAGAATTGGTTTATTGATCATGACAGAATGTCTCTCTGGTGCTTCCCACTCCCTCCCCTTTCACTTCCCCTTTACCCTACCGTGATTCCCCTCTCCCTGCCCCCTTCCCACTCTCAGTCCACAACAGAGACCTATATCAGAATCAGGTTTATCATCACTCACATTTGCCATGAACTATGTTTTTTTGTGGCAGCAGTAGTACAGTGCAATACATAAAATTACTACAATACTGTGCAGAAGTCTTAGGCACCCTAGCTATATATGTCTGCCTAAGACTTTTGTTAAAAGGCTTGGATTTTTATCTTCCTCATTCCTCTGCCCTAACGCCACACCACCAACCTCTCTCTCTCTCTCTCTCTCTCTATCATTCTCTCAGTAAATCGTATCAAGGAGCAGTACAAGGTGTCTGTGCGCATCCCACCAGATAACGAGAAGAGCAATTTGGTTCGGATTGAAGGAGATCCACAAGGCGTCCAGCTGGCCAAGAAGGAACTGCTTGAGATGGTGGTCAGGATGGTAATTGTGGTTTTCTATTTCTTTCAATCTGACTTCTATCACACTCAAACCTACTACTACTGATTTCCCTATTAGTCCTTCCGTTTTTTTATAACTGTTTTACTCTCTTCACCTCTTGATATTTCTCTCAGGCACTCTGTCACCACAAATCCTTAACTCAATTCACAGGAACTCAATTTTTCTACTCCCTGGGCTCAACTTCCTCTTTGAGCAAACTACTTCCTGGTGCCTAGAAGGAGACAGAAAACCGGCTTTTACGTCCTTCCAGTCAAAGTTCAAAGCAAATTTATTACCAAAGTACACATATGTCACCATGTACTTTCCTGAGATTCATTTTCTTGTAGGCATTCACAATAGAACAAAGAAGTACAGTAGAATAAATAAAAAACGACACACACAGACTGACAACTGATGTGCAAAAGAAGGCAAACTGCAAATACAAAAGAAATCAAAGTAAGTTTACTATCAAAGTACATATACCTATGTCATCATCTACTACCCTGAGGAGATAAAGAAATACAATGGAATTTATGAAAAACTATACGTAAATAAAGACTGACAAACAACCAGTGTGCAAAAGAAGACAATTGTGCAAATAAAAAAAAGAAATCCCGCACCCCCTTTGCTCCGTCGTTATCCCAAGGTATAAACTTCCTGATCCATGTTCCCTTGATAACAGTAAGGAGACCAGAACTGCACACAGTTCACAGTTGTCCCGGTGTGGCCTCTTCAGTATCCTATGCAGTTGCAACATAATCTCCCTGCTCTTAAACTCAATCCCTCTAGCAATGACCAACATCCTATTTGCCTTCTTGATAACCTGTTGCACCTACATGCAAACTAATCTTTTGCAATTCATGCGCAAGCTCTTCCAAGTCCCACTGTACAACAGCAGACAGCAATCTTTCGCCATTTAAATAATAATTTGATCTTATATTTTCCCTTCCGAAGGTGATGACCACACGTTTGCCAACATTGTCCTCCCTTCCCCAATCACTTAACCTATCTATATCTCGTCTGCAGACTCTCTGTATCTTCTGTACAATTTGCTTTTTCCACACTTTTTAGTCTCATCAGCAAACCTAGATACACTTCCCTTGGTCCCCTTGGTCCCTTCTTCCAAATCATTAATGTGTATCGTGAACAACTGCAGTTTATGATATGAATATAGTACTGACCGCCAAGCAGGGAAAGCCATTTACCCCAACCCTCTGCCTTGTGTTGGTTAACCAATCCTCTATCCTGCCAATACATTTCCCCCAACTACATGCATCCTTATTGAATGTCTTCCGGAAATTCTAGTATACAAGTGATTCCCCCACCCCCACCCCAGACGGAAAATCCTACAAAAGGTAATGGATTTGGCCCAGTGCATCTAGGGTAGAGCCCTCCCAACTATTGAGTATATCTACGTGAAATACTGTCGCAGGAAAGCAGAAGCCATCATCAGAGATCCCACCACCCAGGCCATGCTCTTTTCTCGCTGCTGTCATCAGGTAGAAGGTACAAGAGCGTCAGGATTCACATCACCAGGCTCATGAACAGTTACGACCCCTCAAACATCAGGCTCTTGAACAAAAGGGGTAACTACACTCATCTATTGAGATGTTCCCATAACCAATAATTTCACTTTAAGGACTCTTTATCTTGTAATTTCATATTCTTCTTATTTATTGCTATTTATTTATATTTGCATTTGTACTTTTTGTTGTCTTCTATGCTCTGGTTGATCTTTCATTGATCCTGTTTATAGTTACTACTCTATAGATTTGCTGAGTATGCCCACAGGAAAAATAATCTCAGGGTTGTATATGGTGACATGTATGTACTCTGATAATAAAATTTATTTTGAACTTTGCATTTAAAGACTGTAAATTACTGCAGTGGGAGAGCTTGAAAGAAGTATAATCATCCTTAAGGCTTATAATTTTCTTCTCAGTCCTGAAAAAGGGTCTCAGCCCAAAATGTCGACTGTTTACTCATTTTCATAGATGCTGCCTGACTGCTGAGTTCCTCCAGCATTTTGTGTGTGTTGTTTATCCACTGTAGTTTATGTTAATGGAACATTTTGGAATCTTGTTACACCCCGCCCCCCCCCCACCATTGCTCCTTGGTGAGAAATCTTGATTATATTCCTTTTCTGATGTCCTTGCTAATTTTTTCCAGTGCTATTATTTGAATTTTCCATAAAATCCTTCTATCACTTCTATACATTTCCCTACAATTCCCTTCCCTCTCCTTTTATCCCAATTTTTAAGCAATGCTTCTTTTAATTCTTTAATATTAATAAAGCCGTTTATCCATGAGGACCGCTGTTCCAATGTCATTGAGCTGGGCATGTCTCTAGATGTCCTGTTAAACCAATCTGTTTGAATCGGCAAAAACATCTCCTTCACAATCTCCAGGAACTGATTATAGACTTCATGAGAGGGAAACCAGAGGTCTATGAGCCAGTCTTCCTCGGAGAATCAAAGGTGGAGAGTACAGTAACTTTAAATTCCTGGATGTCATCATCTCAGAGGACCTGTCCTGGACCCATCATATAAATGTAATTGTAAAGAAAGCAAGACAGCGCCTTTACTTCCTCAAGAGTCTGCAGAGCTTCGGCATGACATCAAAAGCCTTGACAAACTTCAGTAGATGTTCATTGGAAAGTGTATTGACTGGCTGCATTATGGCATGGTATGGGAACACCAATGCCTTTGTGTAAAAAATCCTCCAAAAGATAGTAGATTTGACCCAATACGTCACGGGTAAAGCTATCCCGACCATTGAGCACATCTACATGAAACACTGTTATAGGAAAGCATCATCCATCATCAAAGATCCCCACCACCCAGGTCATACTCTCTTCTCGCTGCTGCCATCAGGTAGAAGGTACAAGAGCCTCAGGACTCACACCACCAAGTTCAAGAACAGTTACTGCCCCTCAACCATCAGGCTCTTGAATAATAGGGGAAACTACACTCATCTATTGAGATGTTTCCACAATCATTGATCTTACTTTAAGGACTCTTTTATCTTGTTATTTATTGTTGATGCCCATACCTCAGGCCAGAGTCCAATGATTTTTGAAAGATCATTACTAATGTCTCCACAATCTCTACCACTACCTCTTACAGAACCCAAGGGTGCAGTTCATCTGGTCCAGGTAACTTATGAACCCTTAGCTCTTTCAGCTTTTTGAGTACCTTCTCCGTTGTAATAGTAACTGCACTCACTTCTCTTCCCTCACACACTACAACAGCTGGCACACTGCTAGTATTTTCCACAGTGAAGACTGATGCAGAATACTCTTTTAGTTCATCTGCCAGCTCCTTGTCCCGTTATTATTTCTCCAGCCTTGTTTTCTAGCAGTCCTATTTCCACTCTCATCTCTCTTTTATTTTCTATATACTTGAAAAAGCTTTTTCCTTCGACTGTGATATTGTTTGCTAGCTTGCTTTCATATTTCAACTTTTCCCTCCTAATGATTCTTTTAGTTGCTGGCTGTAGGTTTTTAAAAGCTTCCCAGTTCTCTTTCTTTCTGCTAATGTTTGCTTTGTTGTTTGCCCTCTCTTTTGCTTTTACATTAGCTTTGACTTCCTTTGTCAGCCACGGTTGTACTATTTTCCCATTTGAATATTTCTTTGTTTTTGGAATATATATATCCTGTACCTTCTCCATTTTACCCTGAAACTCAAGCCATTGCTGTTCTGCTGTCATTCCTGCCAATTTACTCCTTCCAATTTACTTTGGCCAACACAAATAATCAATAAATAGCAAGAATATGAGATGAAGAGTCCTTGAAAGTGAGTCCATAGGTAATGACAACAGTTCATTGATGGGGCAAGAACCATTCTCTGATGGAGGGATAATAACAGTTACCTGAGGCTACATTACAGCCACTTTGGATGTTCTGCATTACCTTAGACTGCACTGGAATCTTTGTACCATACTACTGTTTAACACTCATTGTTGTATTTCTTGTATTTATTATTCCCATGTAACCTGTTCACTCTGCGAGTTCGCGCGAAAAAGCAATTTCATTGCACCCTGGTTATATGACAATAAACTGATCTAATGGAGCCATGGGTGACATAAATCTGGTATACTCTCCCCCAAAGTACTGGCAAGGGATTAGATGAATCTTTTATTGTGCTATAATATCAGCTATTATTTATAGATAAATATGCCAGGTATAGGAAGTACAGAAAGGAGAAGTGATTTGTGAATTTTGTCAGGTTTGATGCATTTGAGCAGAGGAATAGTCTCAAAGGGCTGGATTGACACCTTCTGCTCTTAATATGAAACCTATTGAATGTTGAAAGGCCTCGATGGAGTGGATACTTGTTCCAAAGTCTTGGTACGGATACCTCTACGCCACTGGCACAGACATGGATGAGGAGAAGATATCTCCTCTGGTGGGGGGAGCAGGGAACAGCTTCACAATAGAAGGTCGACCATTTAGTATGGAGATGTGGAGGAATACCTTTAGCCAGCGAGTGGTGCATCTGTTGAATTCATTGCCACAGGCCGCTGTGGTAGCCAAGTCTTTGGGTATACCTAAGTCAGAGGTTGATAGATTCTTGATTTGTCAGGGCATGAAGGCTTATAGGGAGAAGGCAGGAGATTGGGGCTGAGAGGGAGAATGGATCAGCCATGATGAAATGGCGGAGCAGACTCCATGGGCCAAATGACCTAATTCTGCTCCTATATCTTATAGTCTTATGTGACTACATAACACAATAATTTAGATTCTGAGTTTGCAGGAACAGCGGATGATTTGGCTGCTTGGGTACTAATCTCTGCTAGTTATATCACAGGCGTTCTTCCTACAGAATGAATAAATGGGGAAACTACACTGATATATCTGGGTACATAAAAATGGGGTTCTAAAAGGGCCAGTGGAGAGAAGCAGATGCCAACAGGAACGTACATCTGGCTTATCGCTCTGTGTTTGAACTTCTTTCTCATTATTAGGAAAACGAGCGGACCAAGGACCTGATCATCGAGCAGCGTTTGCATCGATCCATCATTGGTCAGAAGGGAGAGAAGATCAAAGAGATCCGTGACAAGTTTCCTGAGGTGAGGGCATTCATTCTACACCTACTCCATGGAGGTGTCTCTGCATGCTGCTTAGAAGATCACTCTTCTTTATCCCATTCTCCCTTTCCTCCATCCTCACATCTATACAAACTTCTATTACAAATATTTATCCAATTCCCTTTTCAAAGTTGTAATTGCCTGCTGAATAGCCAAAAAAGCATGTGTTCCTATAGTATTTTTCTACATCCCTTTCAGTCATTTGACAGCACCTTACAGGCAGTGAAGTACTTTCTGAATTATTGCCAAGATAGGGTCATAGAATGAAGCAGCACTGAAACAGGCCCTTCAAGCATTCTACCCAAAATGGCTTACTGTATTACAAACACAAGATGCTGGAAATATTGAGTAACGTACACAAAGTGCTGGAAGAACTTGACAAGTAAGGCAACATCTGTGGAGGGGAATGGTCTCAGCCCGAAACATTGCAATTGCACTCAGCTCTACCACTTCTCCTGGCAGCTTGTTCCATATATACATCACCAGCTGTGTGGAAAAATGTGCCCCTTAGCTCCCCTTTAAATCTCTCCCCTCTCACCTTAGATCTACGCCCTTTAGCTTTACACTCCCCTACTCTGGGGAGAAAAAGGCTGTGAGCATCACTATATTTATCTCCTTCGTGGTTTTATAAACCCCAAGACTCTTTCACTTCAGGGAAAACAGTCCCAGCCTATTTAATCTCTGATTGTAACTCAAGTTCTTCAGTCCCAGCAAAATCCTTGTGACTCTTTTCTGCAATTCTCTGGCTTAATAACATCCTTCCAAGAATGAACATACCCAGAATGAAAATAACATTTCAGATGCAATTTCACAGCATCTTGGGCATCTGTAACATAATGTCCCAGCTCAGCCCCCTGTCCAGTGAAAACAGAAATGCCAAATACCTCCTTGACACCTTGTTTACTTGTGTCATCTGTTACGTAACCGGCAACAATGAATATTAATCGAGACAGGTTATATAAAAACAACCAAACATTTATTAAACACATATAAAAAATAAGGGAAAAAAAAAGAAAGGAAAACTTTAACCAGAGGTTAAACAGGTACGCAGTTGTTCACCAACTCGCCACTCGGCTCTGGTTCTTAAAGCATTAAATGCAAAAACATTTCTTAAAGCGATACAGTCAGATATAGTTCTTAAAGCGATAACTTCGAAAGTCCAACAGTTTTTACAGTTAATTGGGAGAGACTTCTCTGGAGAAAGATTTCTTCACAGACGCACTTTTACTGTCGGTTCTGTCCACAGGATTCCCGATGCCGAAAATAAACAGTTTAAATCAACTGACCTTAAATTCCTTTAGAGAGAGAGCACCTTTTTGCATGAACTCATTGCCCTATTGCAAGAGTTATCTCAATGCAGGTTCTCTCCAACGAAGACTCAATAAGGTCAATTCTTTATTAAACTGCCAAACGATGTCAACTTCTCTCGATCCTTCACTTCGATGAATTCTTCACTCTCCCTTCAAAACTGTCGGAATTGAGTAAATTGGCACTTCCAGCCACAAATCTCCAGTCCAAGTAATATGGAATCTTTCAACAGAACGTACAACCGTTTTAAAAATGAAACTGCGTCACAAAAACAAACGTAACAAACGGAGGCACAACACGTTCTACCTGGAAATCTACAAACTCAAAATCTAATTGCGTCACCTGAGTCGACCCTTATATAGTCATGGGGCACATGTCATCACGTGACCTCACATCGGCGGGAAAATCACATCAGGTGACCTCCAAAAGACCATTACATCATTCTCACAAAATAAACAGATCTCCTTGAGCATGTAACACCTCCTTCCAAAAAAAAAATTTGGTCTCTTGAAGAACAAAATTTTAACAATTTATGCAAAAAAAATACAAAGGTGTAAAATTTACAAAACACACAATATATACAATCTTATCTTTCAGCCCTTTACAAACTAATGTACAGTAGGAGTGTTACAAATGATTAAATATCACTCCAAAAAAAACAAATTTTCATTGTACATTTAACATCTAGACAAACAATCAGCGATCACATTGTCTTTACCCTTAATATGAGTAATCAAAATATTGTACTCCTGTAACATTAAACTCCAGTTTAATAATATTCTAGTTTTTGTTTTTCATCTTACTTAAAAACACTAATGGATTGTGATCAGTATAAACTGTGAGCCGTTTATGCGTAGAACCAACATACACTTCAAAATGTTGCAAAGCTGAAACAAAAGATAACAATTCTTTTTCTATTGTTGAATAATTTCTTTGATGGGCATTAAATTTCTTAGAAAAAATAAGCTACCGGACAATGAACTTCATCACCATCATCTTTTTGAAGCAACACTGCTCCTGCAGCTTCATCACTAGCATCTACAGCTAACAAAAATGGTTTGTCAAAGTCAGGAGATTTAAGTACAGGTTGACTACATATTATAGCTTTCAATTTATCAAATGTCTCCTGACAAGATTCTGTCCAAACAAACTTCTCATTTTTCTTCAGGAGATTAGTTAATGGAAGAGCAATGTTTGCAAAATCCTTACAAAATTTTCTGTACTATCCTACCATACCCAAGAATCTTCTGAGAGTTTTTCTACCAGTGGGAGTGTGTACTTCTAAAATTGCCTGAACTTTTGCTTGAACAGGTGCTAATTTCCCCTGACCCACAACATAACCAAGGTAAGTCACTGTGGCATGCCCAAATTCACTTTTAGATAAATTAATAGTTAAGTTAGCTTTTGAAAGTCTCTCAAATAATTTCTCCACTGCCGCAATATGTGCTTTCCACATATCATTCCCTGTAACCAAATCATCAATATAGGCATCTGTATCTTTTAATCCCCGAATCACGCCATTAATCATCCTCTGAAAAGTACTTGGTGCATTCTTCATCCCAAATGGAAGAACATTATATTCATATAACCCAGATGGGGTTACAAATGCTGAAATCTCTCTACCTCTATCCGTCAATGGAACACACCAATAACCTTTTAACAAATCAATTTTTGTAAGGAATTTGGCCTGTCCAACTTTATCCACGCAATCATCTACTCTAAGGATTGGATATGCATCGGTCTTTGTCACAGCATTCACCTTCCTATAATCCGTACAAAATCTAATACTATTGTCTGGCTTAGGCACCATAACACACGGTGAACTCCAATTCGAATTCGAATGTCTAATAATATTATTTTCTAACATGTACTTAATTCCTGTTCAGCAAGTTCACATTTTTCCCTGTTCATTCAATATGGATGTTGTTTTATGGGTTTTGCATCTCCCACATCTATATCATGTGCAGCTACGGTGGTTCTTCTAGGGACGTCTAGAAATAAATCTCTATACTTAAAAATTAACTTTTTCATCTGCTCTCTCTGTTCCGGCTGTAAATGAGCTAATTTTCCATCAACATTTTCCAGAATTTTTGAATTTGGCAATTTGACTGAAATAATGTTGGGTTTAAAATGAGTTTCAGATGAATCCTCTAGTAAGTTTTCATCAAGATCAGACTCATTATTAATCACAACAGTCATAGTAGCAACTTCTCTTTCATGATACGGTTTTATCATATTTATGTGACACAACTGTGTTGTCTTTCTCCTATCTGGGGTTTTTTTACCACATAATCCACCTCATTTACTTTAGATTTAATCTCATAAGGACCATGGAATTTTGCTTGTAATGGGTTCGTTTGCACTGGGAAAAGAACCAACACCTTATCTCCAGGCTTAAATGACCTCATTCTAGCTTCCTTATCATACCACGTCTTCATCTTCTCTTGAGCTAACTTTAAATTTTCCATGGCCAAATTACAAGCTTTGTACAATCTGTCTTTAAATTTCAAAACATAATCTAACAAACTAGTGTGTACTTCTTTATTAATCCACTGTTCCTTCAACAAAGCCAAAGGCCCTTGAACTCTGTGTCCAAACACAAGTTCAAAAGGACTAAAACCTAATGAATCCTGTACTGCCTCCCTTACTGCAAAAAGTAGTAAATGTATACCTTCATCCCAGTCCTTTTCATTTTCTACACAATATGTCCTAATCATAGTTTTCAGTATAGAATGAAACCTGTCCAAGGCTTCTTGTGATTCTGGATGATAGGCTGAGGAAATAATCTGCTTTGCTCCCAGTTTATAAACTATCTGCTGAAACAACCCAGACATAAAATTACTACCTTGATCTGATTGTATTTCCTTAGGCAGCCCAAAATAAGTGAAGAATTTTATAAGAGCCTTTGTCACAGTTTTGGCTGTTATATTCCTAAGAGGTACTGCCTCTGGAAACCTAGATGCTGTGCACATAATAGTTAATAAATATTGATGTCCAGTTTTAGTTTTTGGCAAAAGACCTACACAGTCTACAATGATTTTTGAAAACGGCTCACCAAATACAGGAATTGGTTGCAGTGGGGCCACTGGAGTAGCCTGATTAGGTTTACCAACAATTTGACATGTATGACACGTTCTACAAAATGTCGCCACATCTTGTCTTAAACTAGGCCAATAAAAATGTTTAGAAACTTTGTTCATAGTTTTCTTTACCCCTTAATGACCACCCAAAGGAATACTATGAGCCATAGTCAAAATCTCATTTCAGTAAATTTTAGGAACAACAACCTGATGATTAACTTCCCATTCCTCACTAGCAGGAATTGTAGGCGATCTCCACTTTCTCATTAATACCCCCTTTTCAAAATAATATCCAACTGGTACTTTTCCAATTTCACTATCTGGAAGAGCTTGTTCTTTTAATTAAACTATCTCAGGATCCCTACCCTGCTCTGCTATCATCTCCTTCCGAGATAGAGACAAATCTTCCCGATCAGACTTACCACCAAAATCCTGATCAAATAAGGTAGGTAAGAAAGTTTCTGATACATCCTCAAAATTCGAATCTTGATTTGAACTGTCATGGGTAACAACCACATCCTTTACATCAGTCTTTTTAGCCATAGCTCTTGTTACAACACAGGAAGAATCTGTGTTAGAATCCCTCTGTGGTTCCTCAGAATTTGAAATTATTGTCAAATGCACTTCAGGAAAAACTTGTCCACCTGCTAAATCATTCCCTACAAAAGAGAAATATCATTCGCAGGTAAACTGGATTGTAGTCCTACTTTAACAACCCCTGTAACTAATCCTGACCTTAAATTTACTCTATGTAAATGTACTGGCATAAGGGCACTCCCTATTCCTCTTATATAATTTACCTCACCAATGTCAGACTCATCACTAAACCTTAGCACACTGTCTAATATTAGTGATTGCGAAGCTCCAGTATCTCTAAGTATCCTATTGGTACTGAATTGGATCCTTCTTTCAAGGATACAAATCCTTCTGTTATAAAAGTCTCATATCCCTTCTTAACTTGGTCAGACTCTGACACATCTTCATTAATATTTTCTAAACCCTGTGGTTTTACAGGTTTTCCAGTATGCTGCACACAAGCATCTGGGGCCACTTCTTTCTCTTTCCGTTTCAATCGGAAGCAATTAGCCACTACATGTCCAGGTTTCTTACAATAATTACAAATAATACCAAAATGTTTTTCCTTCACATGTCCCCCTTCATCCTTACTTTTCTCACTAACTTCAAATTTAATGTCTGATTTACCTTGACTCTCTGTGCTAGTTTTCCTTTTAAAAATTTTACCTGGAGAAAATTTATTCTTGTGAATTAAAACATACTCATCAGCCAATTTAGCAATCTCCTGCAATGTAGCAGTGTCCCATTCATTTAAGTATGTTCTCACTTCAACAGGAATGCTTCTTTTAAATTCCTCCTGCAAAATCAGCTCTTTCAATTTATTACACTCCCCATTCACATTTTTAGAGGAAACCCATCTCTCAAAACACACAGATTTCTCAATAGGCAAATTCCACGTAAGTTTTTTCCACCAATTTCTTTAAACTTCTAAATCTTTCTCTATACGCTTCTGGAACCATCTAGTATGCCTTTAATATATTCTCTTTAACAATATCATAATCCAGTGCTTGCTCAGCATTTAAAGCTGTATAAACTTGTTGTGCCTTGCCTTTAATTACACTTTGTAACATCACTGGCCATTGGTCTTTCGGCCACTTTAAGCTCAGAGCAACTGTTTCAAAATGTTGGAAATATGCATCCACATCAGCTTCATTAAATGGAGGAGCCAAAACAACCTCACGACTAGCAATAAATTGGTTCGTATAACCAGAAGACTGACTCCCGAACTTTGATTTCTGCATCTCTAGCTCGAATTTCCTCTGGTTTTCAGCTTCTCTTTCTGCAAATTCCCTTTTTCTAAGGGCTTCTCTTTCTTCAAATTCCCTTTTTTTAAGGGCTTCTCTTTCCTCGAATTCCCTTTTTTTTATCAGCCTCTCTTTCAGCCATTTCCACTTTAAATGTTTCAAACTTTAACTGTTCAAGATGCAACTGCATTTCCAGATTACTCAGTGGAAACTTATCTAACATCTCCTGATCAAACAATTCCAAATTAATCAGCAATTTTTCTTTGTATGAAAGCCTTGGTGGAATTTCTCGTAATCCCTTTAATATCCAAACGCTTAGCAATCTCCAATACCACAGGTTTTCTCACAGACTCTAAAAATCCCGAGTCAGGCACCTTCAAAAAACTGTCAATATCCATTGTTGCCGAATA
Source organism: Mobula hypostoma (assembly GCF_963921235.1). Classification (NCBI taxonomy): domain Eukaryota; kingdom Metazoa; phylum Chordata; class Chondrichthyes; order Myliobatiformes; family Myliobatidae; genus Mobula; species Mobula hypostoma. The sequence continues at coordinate 113,064,971 of NC_086101.1, forward strand.
CAACACACACACCAATCAAACCAAAAACAATCGGGTATTCCCCTTTTACCAAATCAAAATGGCAGTTACTAGAACATAAACTCAAAATCGGAACATTTCCTGGCCGAGCCCCCACAAATTATGTTACGTAACCGGCAACAATGAATATTAATCGAGACAGGTTATATAAAAACAACCAAACATTTATTAAACATGTATAAAAAATAAGGGGAAAAAAAACAAAGGAAAACTTTAACCAGAGGTTAACAGGTACGCAGCTGTTCACCAACTCGCCACTTGGCTTTGGTTCTTAAAGCGTTAAATGCGAAAACAGTTCTTAAAGCGATACAGTCAGATATAGTTCTTAAAGCGATAACTTCGAAAGTCCAACAGATTTACACATTCAATTGGGAGAGACTTCTCTGGAGAACGATTTCTTCACCGACGCACCTTTACTGTCGGTTCTGTCCACAGGATTCCTGATGCCGAAAATAAACAGTTTAAATCAACTGACCTTAAATTCCTTTAGAGAGAGAGCACCTTTTTGCATGAACTCATTGCCCTATTGCAAGAGTTATCTCGATGCAGGTTCTCTCCAACGAAGAATCAATAAGGTCGATTCTTTATTAAACTGCCAAACGGTGCCAACTTCTCTCGATCCTTCACTTCGATGAATTCTTCACTCTCCCTTCAAAACTGTCGGAATTGAGTAAATTGGCACTTCCAGCCACAAATCTCCAGTCCAAGTAATATGGAATCTTTCAACAGAACGTACAACAGTTTTAAAAATGAAACTGCGTCACAAAAACAAACGTAACAGAAACGGAGGCACAACACGTTCTACCTGGAAATCTACAAACTCAAAATCTAACTGTGTCACCTGAGTCGACCCTTATATAGTCATGGGGCACATGTCATCACGTGACCTCACATCGGCGGGAAAATCACATCAGGGGACCTCCAAAAGACCATTACATCATTCTCACAAAAAAAACAGATCTCCTTGAGCATGTAACACATCACTTTCAGAGAACGGTGTGCTTTTACCCCCTAAGTCTCTCTGTTCAACAAGCATCCTGTGGTTCACTGTGCCTGCCCTACTCTTGCTTAATTTCTCAAAATGCATCATTCACATTCAAATCTTCAAATCAAATCGAGTATAATTATCATTCAACCATACATAGATGCAGCGGAAGAAAACAGCGTTTCTTGGGGCCAAGGTGCAAAGCATACACAATACCTTCAGAATAGCGAACAAAGAAACATATTCACGCAAAAAAAAACAAAGCATATATGTAGTCCAAGACAGAGCGACATGTCCCTCAATTGATGGTACGGTTTCCCGGCAGTGAGCAACCGTTGGCAATCCAGCCTGTCATTCCACCGATCAGACATTGGAAGGCAGCACCAATAGGAATGGGAGATTCTATCTCCCATTCTTTGGCCCACTTTTCTGGTTGATCAATATCCTGTTGTAACCTTGGACAACCTTCTTCACCATCCACCGCACCACCAATTTTTTTTATATCACTAATTTTTTTATTGCAACACCAACAAATTACATTCAATACAGCCAGTTGCTGATTACATTTTGATTGTTTAACCCAGCCACCCCCAACCTTCATCACCATCCCCCCTCCACACCTCATCCTCTTCTTCATCCTCACCGCCATCTCCACCCCTCTCTCCCCCCGCCATCCCTCTCCCCTCCACCAACCAACTGAATAGTAGTGCATACACAGACAGAGCATTCCTATTTTAACAGCTACAAATGCCCAGTGATACAATTTAAAATTTGGACATGCCATCCCCCATCCGACTTTTTGAATTGTAGAGCTGACCACCTTACATTGGGTCGTTTACTGTTCCAAACATAGCATCGTAGTAAGGAGTCCAGTTTTTGCCAGTATCCTGCTGGAGGCGCAAGTAGGATCATTGAGCTGATAAAATTAATGCGGGGTAAGATAGTTATTTTAATGACCGATATACGGGCTGGGATTGATTCTGGCAGGTGTCTCCATCTATTAATATCTTCTATTTTTTTCAAAATTAAAGAGTAATTTGTTTTACGCACCACCAATTTTGATTTCATCTGCAAACTTTCTAATCATGCCACCTTCGTAGTCATCCGGTATCATTAATATACATGACAATGGACCCAGCACCAATCCCTGCGGCACACCACTGGTCACAGACTTTCAATTTGAGAAACAACCTTGCAGGGACACACTCATAAACGTGAATCCTGCCATCAGGTTGGAGGCTACCAAGGCGGAATATAAGGCATTGCTCCTCCAACCTGAGGATGGCAAGCGTTTGTTCCCCTCAGCCTACTTTCCGAGTTCCTCCAGCATTTTGTGTGAGTAACAGCCTCGGCTGCCTGGCACCAAGCCAATTTTATGTCTGGTTGACTAGCTCAGCCATGTGATCTATCCTTCTGGACCACCCAAGCGTGCATCTATTGCAAGAAGCCATGCAGCCAATTGATGCATCACAACACCTAAGCAATGTGATAATGGCCACTTAGTCCATGGCACTTCACGTGCTCTCGATCTCTTCAGTAACTTCCAGTGCTCAGGCCCTGATCACCTCATTTTCACCATGGATGTCCAGTCTCCATACACTTCTATTCCCTCCCATCAAGAAGGCCTTAAATCTCTCCATTTCCTTCCAGATGGCAGAGCTAACCAGTTCTCCTCCACCACCATCCTTCCCTGGTTGGCAGAACTGGCCCTCACACCCAACAATTCTTCTTTTGGCCGCTCCCACTTTCTCCAAGTACAACGTGTAGCTATGGGTACCCATCAGTGCCCCAACTATACCTGCCTTTTCATCAGGTACATGGATCAGTACTTTTGTTCCAAGCCTTTACGGGTAATGCTCCCCAGCTCTTTCTACACTATGTTGATGACTGCATAGCTGCATCTGCATGCACCCATGCTAAACTCCTCAATTTCATCAACTCTGCCTCCAGCTTTGATCCTGGCCGCCATGATCCATCTCTGACACCTCTCTCACTTTTCTCAATCTCTCTCTTCATCCCTGGAGACAGACTGATAGCTTTTATAAGCCTACTGACTCACACGGCTGTCTTGACTACACCTCTTCCCACCCTTTCACCTGTAGAAATGCTATTCCCTTTTCTCACTTCCTCCGTCTCCACTGCATCTGTATTCAGGTTCAGGCTTTCCTTTTCAGAACATCTGAGGTGTCCTTCAAAGAATGGGGTTTCCCTTCCTCTAGCACTGATGCTGCCCACACCTGCATCTCCTGCATTTCCTGGACATCCGCCCTCACCCCATCTTCCCACTGCCTTAACAGGGATAGAGTCCTCTTGTCCTCACCTACCACCCCTTGACCCTCTGCATCCAGTTCAACATTTTCCACAACTTCTGCCAACTCCATTGGGATACTACCACCAAACACACCTTTACCCCACTTTTTTTTTGCAGGAATTGCTCTCTCTGTGATTCCCTCATCCATTTATCCCTTCCCATTGATTTTCCTCCTGGCACATATCCTTGCAAGCAGATCAAGTGATACACCTGCCCATTCACCTCCTCCCATACCACCATTCAGGGACCCAGATAGTCCTTCCAGGTGAGGCAACACTTCACTTGCAAATCTGTCAGGGTCATTTGCTCTATCCAGTGTACCTGGTACAGGCTTCTCTATATCTTCTAGACCATACTCCTGCCCCTCTCCCCATCTTCTTATTCTTGCTTCTTTGCCCCTTCCTCTGCAGTCCTGATGAAGTGTCTCAGCCCAAAACATCGACTCTTTATTATTCTCCATAGATGCTGCCTGACCTGCTGAGTTGCTTCAGCATTTTGCGTGTGTTGCTCTGGATTTCCAACATCTTCAGAATCTCTCATGTTTTTATCTATGACCAGATTATTTACTATTCAGTGATACTCATAAGAACTGACCAGAATGCCCATTAAGATGCTTGTATAGTGCCAAGTTGGGCCTCGGCCCAGAACATCTCGACTGTTTATTCATTTCGATAGATGCTACCTGACGTGCTGAGTTCCTTCTGCATTTTGTGTGTGTTGCTTTAGATTTACATCATCTGCAGAATTTCTCATGGCCATGGTAGCTTTGCCCACTTGTGAGAGCAGATGGGGCCTAGCGTTAACCAAGGGGTGGTATCTCTGACACTGCAGCCACCCTCACTACGACACCAAAACTGTCAGATGAAATTCTTGTGCTCAAGTGCCTTGAATGGGAGATGAATTTAGAACTTCGAGTCAAAGTTCAAGTTTATTTATAACGTGTATATACAAACCTGCAGTGAAATGTGTCGTTTGCATTAACAACCAGTACACCCGAAGCTGTGCTGGGGTTAGCCCACAAGTGTTCCTAAATATTCCAGCATGGCATGCTCACAGTGTTCAGCAGAAGGTGTAGACTAACCACTCCTCACTGCACATGAAGGGCTCCTCCATGGGGAGAGTTAGGAGCACCAAGCTTCTGAGAGTGCACATAACGGATGATCTCTCCTGATCCCTCAATGCTGCCTCTTTAGTCAAGAGAGCACACATCGCGTCTCCATTTCCTGAGGAGATTGAGGTGAGTTATTCTAATCACTTTTTACCACAGCTTCATTAAGGATGCCCTTACCAGCTGCATCACTGTCTGGTAGGGAAATTGCACCTGACTACAAGACCCTACAAAGGACTGCAGAGACTGCTGATAGGGTCATCGAGGTTTCTGTTCCACCCATCGGAAATATTTATCAGGAGCATTGCGTATGCAGGGCCCTCAGCATTGTCAAGGACCCCTCCCACTCGTGCCATAATCTCTTTGAACCTCCACTATCAAGTAGGAGGTATCAAAGCATTTGGACAAGGACTGTTAGTTTGGGAAACAGCTTCTTCCCCAAGGCTACGAGACTTCTGAACTCCCTGCCGCTACCCAGGTCTCACCACGCCAGTAGCAATATACCATTTACCTTCAATGGTTCAATTGTTCCATTTACTATCAAAGAATGTATACAGTATACACCGGAAACTGTTACTGTCCGTAGACATCCTCAAAACAGAAGAAAAGACCCAAAGAATGAATAACAGAAAAAAAATGTTAGAACCCAAAGCTACCTGCCCCCCTCCCAGGCACAAGCAGCAGCAAAAGTATCAACCCTCCCCTCACTTAGTCCAGCAGAGAGCATCAGCATTCCCACCACCCGCCATGCAAGCAACATCAAAGCCCGAGAGAGACTGTGCTCTCTAGTCCATCAAAAACTACTGTTCCAACTGTTCAACCTCTCACAGGCTCTCTCTCTCGCGAATGAGGGAGAGAGAGATATCGCTCCTTCTACAGCAAGGGGAGGACAAACAGCTCGCTATTTTGATGTTACAGCCTGTCGTGCCGTTTTTACTTTATTTTCCCCGACTTGGGAATCAGCAGCACACTCTCACTCACCATTGAGAGAGAGAGAGTGTGATTGCCCAAATTAGAAGTCTCCGACATCCACACCCACTGTCTCGATGTTCCAGTTCGCCATGATACTTCAGTTCGCGATATTGACTAGAAACTGGGTCCACAGAGCCGGACAAGGTCGCACGCTGAAGGCTCCGTCTTCCAGGCCACTCCTGGAGATATCAAAAGCGCAGCAGATCAGCGAGTTCCTAGAATGGGAACATGCTGTTGGCATGAAGAACCACAGTCTGCGTCCAGCTGTAGAACACGGACTCCAACAGGACCCCAACTACCTTGAAGGGGAAAAAGAGGCATTAGAAGAAGAATTTAAACTGTTCCACTGATGGACTGGGAGAAGTCGCCCTCTGATGCCATCTACTTTTTTAAGCAACACACACAAAATGCTGGGGGAACTCAGAAGGTCAGGCAGCATCTATGGAAAAGAGTAAACAGTCGGCATTTCAGGCTGGGACCCTTCATCAGGACTGGAAAGGAAGGGGAGAAGACAGAGTAAAAAGGTGGGGGGAGGGGAGAAAAACATCTTTTTAACTCGTGTCATAAATGTACTTTATGCTAAATATCAATCTTCAGGAATATATTTTACTATTTGTTGATTTATTTGTGGTAATATTACACTGTGTTGTGTATGAGTTATTTGTATTGTGTTCTGCACCTCAGTCCAGAGGAACATAGTTTTGTTTGGCGATGTACATGTATATGGTTGAATGACAGGAACTTGAACAACACAGAACACAACAAGCAACAAAAAAAGTAACAACCCCATTCCTCCCCCTCTAACACCCAACTACCCATGCACATAGTCTTCCAACTACAGGACGGGCTGTCTTTCACCAAGTGCCATCCAGTGATCCATGAATGAAAACTTCAGCCTGTTTCCTACACTGGCAAATCATCCCTTCACCCTGCAGTTCCTTTGCCAATAATTTTAAATCTGTTTCTAGTAATGGAACTGAAATTTAGTTTGATCTCTACAGAGCTAATGCTAAAGCTTATCCTTTTCTCGAGATCACACATATCACTTTTGGAGGCAGGAATCCCAGATCTTCAAGTTAGTCCTTGCAGCAGGAGCGGGTGCCTGCCTTTCTGTGCCAGGGACCCAGGTTCAGATATAGTGAATACAACTACCAGCTGAGTTCTGACCCAGTTAGTTTGAGCTTGTGGTGCTAGGAGTACAAAACATGGGGGGGCATTAACTCAGAGTTATGCCATTGGGAATGATGTCAGGGAACACTCCTTCACTAAGGACCTGGTGGATATCTAGCTCCTTAGGGATATTGATATTGGTTTATTGTAAAGTTTTCAGAACCAACATGGGCAGAGAAAGTTAAAGTACAAATCAGCCAGGATTTCATTGGATGTTGGGACATGCCAGAATAGGTCTATAGCAGATGCAATCTCACTGGCTCTTCACTCGGTCTTGGTTTATCTGGATTATAGCAATATCTATAGTGATAAACTCACCAGCTCCATCATGCTTGAACTGGACCCAGTGTCTTTTCTCTTAGGCTTACCCAGCAGTCGTATTATTAATGCACGTCAGAAAAAAACTTTTTAACATCCTGACTTTTTGTGCGAGGAAGAACATTTTACTTTGTTGGATATCTGATAAGGCCCCTGGACTTTTTGGTTGGCGTAAATTAATCATGGAATACATTCCTTTGGACTTATTGACATGTATGGTACACTCAAAAACAAATAGTTTTCATAAAACATGACAACCTTTTCTGCAGAATATAGATGTGAACCTGTCTGCTATACTAATAAGGGCTTTTGTATAGGATGTTGTGGTGATGTCTATATTTTGATGGAAGTGTTCTGATACCTGATATCTGTGAGGGAAGAAATGTAAGTGTGCCTGGAAATTGAAAGTTTTGTTATGCTGAGCAAAAAAAGAATTTTTAAAAACAGCTCCATCATGGACACTAACCTCCCCAGCATCAAGAACATCTTCAAAAGGTGATACCTCAAAAAGGCAGCATCCATCATTAAGGATCCCCATCACCCAGGACATGCCCTCTTCTCATTGCTGCCATCAAGGAGTAGATACAGGAGCTGGAAGACACACACTCAATGTTTCAGGAACGGCTTCTTCCCCTCCACCATCAGATTTTTGAATGGACAGTGAACCCAAGGACACTGCCTCACTGTTTTACTCTCTTTTTCCACTACTTATTTAATTTAATTTTTACTACTATATACCTTTATTATTGTAATTTATAGTTTTTTTATTATGTATTAAACCTGATTGTGAATGCTGTGGCCTCTTCCTAGACCTACATGGGGCGGCACAGTGGTGTAGCCGTTAGCACTACTGTTGTGTGACTCCAGTGACCCAGGGTCGATCCCAAACTCCAGTGCTGTCTATGTGAAGTTTGCATGTTCTTCCCGTAACCACGAGGATTTCCCCTGAGTGTTCCAGTTCCCAATGACGTGTGAGCAGGTTAATTGTTCGCTGGAAATTGTCCCTAGTGTAGACGGTGGCAGGAGAAGCAGAGAGTTGCGGGGAGGTGGGGGCAGCTGATGGGCAAATAAGAGGGAATTGCTTAAAGGAAAATGGGTGGGAAGTGGGCTGATGTGAGCTGGTGTACACACGTAGAGCCTAGTAGCTTTCAAGATGAAAATAACAAGCTGGTAGGGATGAATAAATCCAAAATAAAACTGCACTTGCTAGAAATACTTGGCAGGTTGGGCGGCCTCTGTAGAAAGCGAAACAGCTAATGTTTCAGGTACAGGACCCTTTGTTACAAGGGATGAGGTGAGGTGAAAACTACCCTCTATAACAGACTGAAAGGGCTGAGGGAGAGTGTATTGACTGGCTGCTTCACAGCCTGGTATGGGAACACCAGTGCCTTTAAATGGAATATCCTAAAAAGATAGTGGATTCGGCCCAGTACATCACAGGTAAAGCTCTCCCCATCATTGAGTACATCTACATGAAATGCTATCATAGAAAAGCACCATCCACCATCAGAGATCCCCACCACCCAGGTCATGCTCTTTTCACGCTGCTACCATCAGGTAGAAGGTACAAGAGCCTCAGGACTCGCATCACCAGGTTCAAGAACAGTTACTACCCCTCTTGATTAAAAGGGAATAAATTACGCTCACTTGCCCATCCATTGAGGTGTTCCCACAACCAATAATCTCATTTTAAGGACTCTGTCTTGTTATTTCATGTTCTTGTTATTTATTGCTATTAATGTATATTTGCATTTGCACAGTTTGTTGACTTCTGCACTCTGCTTGATCTTTCATTGATCCTGTTTATAGTAACTATTCTATAGATTTGCTGAGTATGCCTGCAGGAAAATGAATCTCAGGGTTGTATATGGTGACGTGTACTGCGATAATAAAATGTACTTTGAACTATCTCTCAGTCTCCCTCGAGCAGCTTAATGGCCTCCAGTTCCTTTCTTGTTAATCGGTGTTTGCCCCTCTATTCTGTAACAAGTAAAATCATCTGTTTTCCACCCAGGTGATTATCAACTTCCCGGACCCTGCGCAGAAGAGTGACATTGTGCAGCTGCGTGGTCCGAAGAATGAGGTGGAGAAATGTGGCAAGTTCCTTCAGAAAGTCATCGCAGATTTGGTGAGTGGCCCTCTTCAGTCTGAACACTTCCCATTCCCATTGCAATTTAAAGCAGTGATTCATGGGTAAAAGCGATTTGCTGGATCTCCCTGGTGGTGCAAACCCTTACAAACACATTCCTTTGCCATCCTCTGCCCACCCTAGCTCTCTATAATCATGGCCTAACCCTCTGAGCTCACCTCCTTCATCCTTCTCCACATCTCCCTCACAAACACTCCCTCACCAAGCCCCCATCACATCTTCCAAACCCCTAATCTACACCTCTTACCCTCTGTTTCCTGTTATCTCCTTCCCACTTCTAACACAAAGTGCTGCTGGAACACAGCAGGTCAGGCAATGTCTACGGAAAGAAATCAACAGGCCTCATCAGATATTCCCACCTCTACCTGCTCCTCAGCTTTCCCAAAGTGTTCAGTTTCTTTGGGAACATTGAACATCCTGTATGGAATAACAATGGTAAAGGCAAATTCTGAAGACATCAGAAACCCAAGATAAAAGAAAACTACCGCAAAACCTGTCACACTTGGGACTTTGGTAGTCTTAGACTGTCAGATTTGTTGGTTATAATACACCAGCACATTTTTAATTCACTTAAAGGGAGCATGGTGAAACAGGTCGCTGGTCAGTTTGAGGAGTGCATGAAGCAAGGCCCCATTGAGTGAAAGGTAGCACAGAAATGGGTCCAGGAGGCAGGACAAGAGCAATTAAACTGGAGCTCTGATGAGTTGGAAGGGAGAGTGAGATCTAGGGAGCTACTGAGTGAAAGAAGCCATGGGAACCAGGGACCTGACAAGAGAAGGGGAGCACAGAACTCAGCCCCAATGAATGGGAGAGTATTGGAAACTAGAGCACAGAAGGGAGCGTTGGAGGACTGGGTCTCTAGAGAGTGAGAGAGAACATGGGAACCAAAATCTTGCCATGTGGAAGGGAGCGCAGGAATGGGGTCCATTGAGTGGGAGAGCACAAATTCTATCAGATTGCATGGATTGTGAGTGAACGTCTTTTTTCAAATTCAGCCACAAATTCTTAATTGGATTGAAGTCCAGACTCTGACTTGGCCACTCCAGGACATTAACTTTGTTGTTTTTAAGCCAGTCCAGTGTAGCTTTGGCTTTGTGCTTGGGGTCATTGTCTTGCTGGAAAACAAATCTCCCAAGTCGCAGTTCTCTTGCAGACTGCATCAGGTTTTCCTCCAGGATTTCCCAGCATTTTGCTGCATTCATTTTACCCTCTACCTTCACAAGCTTTCCAGGGCCTGCAGCAGTGAAGCATCGCTACAGTATGATGCAGCCACCACCATGCTTCACGGTAGGGATGGTGTGCTTTTGATGATATGTGGTGTTTGGCTTACACCAAACATAGTGTTTAGTCTGATGGCCAAAAAGCTCAATTTTGGTTTCATCAGACCATAGAACCTTCTTCCAGCTGACTTCAGAGTCTCCCACATGCCTTCTGGCAAACTCTAGCTGAGATTTCATGTGAGTTTTTTTTTGCAGGGGCTTTCTCTTTGCCACTCTCCCATAAAGCTGTGTCTGCTGAAGCACTCTGGCAACAGTTGTTGTGTGCACAGTCTCTCCCATCTCAGCCACTGAAGCTTGTAACTCCTCCAGAGTTGTCATAGGTCTCATGGTGGCCTCCCTCACTAGTCCCCTTCTTGCACGGTCACTCAGTACTCCAAGGGATATTCAGTGACTTGGAAATTTTCTTGCATCCATCTCCTGACTCATGCTTTTCAGTAACATCTTTGCAAAGTTGCTTAGAGTGTTCTTTTGTCTTCATGGTGGAGTTTTTGACAGGATACTGACTCACCAGCAGTTGGACCTTCCAGATACAGGTGTGTGTATGTATTCACTGAACTGCAATTCAGTGTTTTTCTATTATGTATTTCATTGTTCTGCTGTCACAAAGACAACATTCTTATGACATATGCCGATGATACTAAATCTGATTTGATTATTATTGGCCTAGTATTAAGTCGGTTGGTTACTGAGCAGTACAGCTCGCTGGGCTGGAAGGGGCAGTTCTGTGTTGAATCTCTCAATAATAAAAAAAGCTGTGTAGTAGAGTCCATGAAAGTGAGTGGAGTCTGTTCAGAGTAAGGTGAGTGAAGTTATCCTCTCTGGTTCAGGAGCATGGTGGTTTTCGAGTAATGACTGTTCCTGAACCTGGTGGTGTGGGATCTAAGGCTTCTGTACCTCCAGCCCGACGGTCGTCGCGAGATTAGGGCATGGCCAGGACAGGCTGTTGGTAATGTTGACTCCCATGAGTACGATGAGCTATGTGAAGTGTTGAGCACTGGTATTAGTGAATGCCTGTCGCTGATCTGCTGTTGTGGTCTTTGCTCTACCCAGATTGAGAACAGCTACTCTGTCTCCATCCCAATCTTCAAGCAGTTCCACAAGAACATCATCGGTAAAGGAGGGGCCAACATCAAAAAGGTACAAACTGGAGAGAAATATAACTGTCCAGGTTTGTGTTTGTGTCAGTTGGGGCACCACTCAGTTGCACTCTGACCTCCGAGCCAGGAGACCGCATGCTCGATAATAGCACACAACCCTGGCGGACAGTCGGTGCTGAATCTGAGACAGTGCTACACTTTCCAAGGCTGTCACCTTTCAGACAAAGCGTCTCTCAAACAATGCGTGTCTCCATTCATCCTGTCAGATAGGCTTACAAGGTCTCGTAGGTCCTTCCATTTGAAAGTCGGAAGAATAAAATGGGGGGTGCGAGGTCATGGTGGACAGTGGGGAGAAGGATCTGTATCTGTGCTGTATCTTTCATATAGTCCCTCTCTCTCTCTCTCTACCCCTATCCTATAGCTCTCCTTCTATCACCTCCCTCTCTCCCTCCCCCTCTTCTACCCCTACCCCTCTCCCTTCCATCCCTCCCCATCCACCCCTTCCACCCCTCCCCGTCAACTCCCCTTCTCCCCCTTACTTCCTTATCCCTCTCCCCTCTCCCTCTCTCCCCTCCCCCTCCCTCCCTTCCTCTCCCCTCCCCTCTCCCTCTCTCCCCTCCCCCTCTCCCCTCTCCCCACCTCTCCCCTCTCCCCCTCAGCCCTACTGCTCTCTCTTCCCCTGCCCCCCACCCTCCCACTAACCTCTAATCTGTCCTATCCTCTCCTTTCCTCTTCCCCTCTCATATACAGTAATATATGCTAGGGTTAGTTATGCCTTTGTTGCTTCCAGTTGTCAAGCCTGCCTCCCTCTGACCTGTCCTCTGCTCTGCTTTGCCAGATTCGTGAGGAAACAAACACAAAGATTGACCTCCCCACAGAGAACAGCAACTCAGAAGTGATCCTCATCACGGGGAAGAAAGCAAACTGTGAGGCTGCCCGAGACCGAATCTTGTCCATTCAGCGAGAACTGGTACATCGCACCGGGAGGTTTCTGTCCACTCTTTAAGCTTCATTGCAACTCGTGTCCTTACTTAACTTGTCAGCACCTTTAACAAGTTTCCCATAACTCATAATTCTACAAAAATAAGCAACCCGTGTAATATCAAGCCTCTTCCGCGAAGAGCTGGGTCATCCAACCTACCGATCCTGCCTTTTAACAATACAGCACAAAAACAAGCTATTGAGCCCACAATGTTGTCCCAAAACAGCTAAAAAGCAAATCATAAACACCCAAACTCTAATCCCTCCTACCTGCACCATCTTCTTCACATCCGTGTGCCTATCCTAACAGCTCTATTTGCCTCTACCACCATACCAGGCAGTGCATTCCAGTCATTCACCACTCTCTGAGTAAAAAAACTTACCCCTCTCATACCCATTGAACTTGCTCCCTCTCACCTTCAATGCATGCCCTCTGGTATTAGACATTTCTACCCTGGGAAACCGATACCCTCTGTCCACTCTATCTATGCCTCCAATACTCTTGTAAACCTCTTATCAGATCTCCCCTTAGCCTCCAGCACTCCAGAGAAAGCAACCCAAGTTTATCCAGCCTCTCATGAAAGCACTTGCCCTGTAAACCAGGCAGCATCCTAGTAAACCTCTTCTGCACCCTCTCCAAAGTCTCAATATCCTTTTTATAGTAGGGTGACCAGAACTGTATGCAATACTCCAGATTTGGCCTAACCAGAGTTTTTAAAAGCTCTGCTGGTCATCAGCATTCCTGCCTCTCTATCTGTAGCTCTTAAGTCTTTTGTGGTACCAGACCCAACTATTCCTGCAGTGGATATTTGCAAATTATGCATTAAAATAAATATTACTTCACTGCAGTGCAAACAAAATACAAATTAAGATTTATTTATCACTGGTACATTGAACCATACAGTCAAATGCGTCATTTGCATTAGCAACGAACATACCTGAAGGTGTGTTTGGGACAGCCACCAAGTGTCACCACATATTCCAGTACCAGAATGCTTGGTGGAACAACACAAACACAACAAAACAGAAAATATCAAGTGACAATGCAACGGCAACAGAACAAGCCTCGTTCATCCCCTTCTCCCACCCACTCACACAGTCGTCT